>NC_138550.1:163942900-164022000 GCF_964273705.1 Natrix helvetica | reverse complement strand
ATAGATAGATGGATGGATGGATGGATGGATGGATGGATGGATGGATGGATGGATGGATGGGCGGGCGGGCGGGCCGTCGGGCGGGTGGATGGATGGATGGATGGATGGATGGATGATAGGTGTGTGTGTGTGTGTGTGTGTGTGTGTGTGTGAGAGAGAGAGAGAGAGAGAGAGAGAGAGAGAGAGAGAGAGAGAGAGAGAGAGAGAGAGAGAGAGAGAGAGAGAGAGAGAGAGAGAGAGAGAGAGAGAGAGAGAGAGAGAAATGCTTTGTATGGTCAGCTGTAGAATCCTCCCCCAATGGTTGAGACTTTGGAACTTTATTTGGCTTATACATTTTACAAATAAACAATGTCAACCCTGAAGCTGACCTGATCGGCGCCATCTTGCCACACTGGAACTGAGGGATAGGGAGGTTTTTTTTTTTTTTTTTAACATAGCTGGGATTTTGTAGCCAAAATAAAACACTTTCTCTTGGGAACCAAGGACATTCTCACACCTGGTCAGAGGAAGATGGAGTAATGTCACCTGGCAACCAGAAAAGCACTGTGATTGGACCATGTGACTGATTGTTTTGAGAAAGTAGAAAGGTTTTTAGTTTTAATTAGGTGAAAACCGTGGGAACCTTTAGAGTCGGTTTTCACCAGATCTGTGCCCATAGGATCTATCCAATAAAACTGCACTTTGAGGAATCTCTCTGCCTTGGAGTTTTGCTTGCTAGGGGTCTATTACTTGGAAACCTGACAAACTCCTCATCCAAAGTTTCCATCTAGAAGTACTAGAGCCTGGCTATAGTTCTCATCCTAAACTAATTCAGGTTCACCCCTAAATTGCTGAGAATAAGCCTTTTCTTTTCCTAATGCTCACTGGGACACTCTATAGAAGTGCCAACTGGACTTCCTATAAAAGAGAAAGTTGGGTTTTCAACAAGCAGAATGAGAAGAGCATTGATGCTTTTGAACTTTGGTGTTGGAGCAGACTGCTGAGAAGACTGTAGAAAAAAATTAAGCACTGGGTTATTGAATGAAACAATCCAGAGTCCTCACTCGAGGTACAAACGACTGCACTCAGACTTCAGACATATTATGCAGTTTCTTTGGAAATTGTGTCAGAGTTTTGGCAGCACGACTAATATTATGAGATAAACCCAGGAGGAAAACATAGCACACAGTGCACAGAGTCTTATGAGTGGCAATTAACAGTGGCTTATATACAAATATATACAGGCAAACACATGCTGCAGATAAAAACCCTTATTATTCACTACGGACACAAGGAGAAAAGTGAGATACACGACGAAAGAGAGAAACTCCCTCTAATAAACACACACACACACGCATGTGTGTGTGTGTTTTCATACATTTTCACGGGTGTAGATATGCTGGTCTTGTTGTATTCGGGTCTTTTCCCGTGTAAGATTGAGATTGTCTTGGCAACGTTTCAGCGAGGTCTCACTCGCCATCTTCAGGCTGGGTTTGGGGCTTAAAGCGTGGTCGGAGCTGCCGTCTTTCTATAAATCTTGGTGGGGGATGGGGGGAGTGCTGGCTTTGTTTCAGTAAATGGATTGATAGGCTGTGTGGTTGTATCATGATTGGTATATTGGTGCTGATTGGTGCTGGGTGTGTGCCCATTATATGTTTTCGTAGATTTTCACGGGTGTAGGTATGCAGGTCTTGTTGTATTCGGGATATATATAATGTATACACACACACACACACACACACACACACACACACACCTCCCATGCAATGGGTTCTCCTCTTTGCATCAGCCATTGCATCAGCTTACAAATGAGAAGAGCGACCAAGATGATTAGGGGACTGGAGACTAAAACATATGAGGAACGGTTGCAGGAACTGGGTATGTCTAGTTTAATGAAAAGAAGGACTAGGGGCAATAAATGGGCTGTTGGAATGTCTCAAAGACCAGATTGTAATGGGGGGAAATCTATTGACGTGATCACTAAGAGTCAATAATAATTTGATGCCACATAATCAATTATCAATCAATCTTCCTAACTTAGGAAAGTCTTGGAATCTTTCTGAATTTGGGGAGAAGGTATTTTCTCCAGGATTTATTTACTTCCTTTATTCCACAGAACAGAATAACAGAGTTGGGAGGGACCTTGGAGGTCTTCTAATCCAACCTTCTTGGATTACCCTCTATGTGTGTGTGTGTGTATGTGTGTACGTGTGTATGTATATGTGGCTGGCTGGCTGGCTAGCTGTATGTACGTATGTATGTATGTATGTATGTATGTATGTATGTATGTACGTACAGTATATATGTATGTATGCATGTTGCAGCATAACTCTGGAGTGCCTCGAGCAATTTCAACCAAACTTGGTACACAGATGACTTATCCTCTGGAAACAAAACCCCTGGTGTGGATGTGGGTGTGGGTGGGTGTTCCAGCATAATTCTGGAATGCCTGGGCCATTGAGGAGAGTGAATGTGGCATCCTAGAGTGGCAATTGTTTGTGATGTCATGGGAGGGGGAAGGGAAAGCCTGGGCCATTAAGGAGAGTGAATGTGGTGTCCTAGAGTGGCAATTGTTTGTGATGTCCGTTTCTTGGCAGCTTCCTTTGGAAAGCTGGTGTTCGCCCTCGGTGGACCAATGGGGAAACACCTGATGGATTTAGGGGAAAGTGCCAGGATCGTAGGCAGGAAGGGAAAGAGGAGTGTGTGGTAGGGGGAAGGGAGAGGGCAGGGATGATGGGCATGGGAGTAGGGGGAAGAAAGGCCCCTCTCAATGGCTTCCTGTCAGACAAACGCTTCGACCTCTTTAAATACAGTATCTGGGCAATGCCTTGTTATCAGCTAGTTGTTTATAAAGGAAAATCAGACTCGTCTCTTTTCTCTGCCAAGTGCATTGCAGAGAGGAAAAGGGCCCATTTGATGCAATTAGCATCAAATTTTGCCCATGAAGTCCTCTGCTGCCCGAAAGGTTTCCTTCTCCCGGGCATAATCCAGCAAGCATCTATTTCTCTCCTAATTTTGACCTTGATCACAGAAATGATGAGGCCTGCCTGGAGAATCCTCGATGGAGTCCACAGATTGTCCGGTATTTTTCTCAACATCCTGCTGATCTTTTCTGTTTGCCAGAGGAGGCCAGAGAAACCATTGGCGCTGTTATTCAAACATTATTACTTTGTAATCTGTGGGGAGACCTGAAAAGAAAACCTGCTTGTTTGAAGCAGAAGCCGAAATAACACTTAGCTGTATCTCATTTAGAAATAGAGTGTCCTAGCTTGCTCTTCTGAGTAGGTTAAGTTTTTAAACTGGATTTTAAAGGGAAGAATAAAAAACGATCCCCTTTTGATTTTTTTTCTCTCTCTCCCCCCTTCCCTCTTGTTGGGCTGTTTTTGCTAATTTTCGTCCCCCTCACCCCCAGAAGCACTCTACAAGCCTCCTAAAGGCTATTCGTGTCCTTATTGGAAAAAACGCGGGTCCGTTTTCACGAAAAACCCTTTGTTTTGGGGAGGTCTGCAGAGTGTAAAAACTTTTTTTTAATTTGCCTCTTCAAAATCTTGGTGTGTCTTATACTCCGGTACGTCTTATACCCCCCAAAATACGGTAGGTAGACTTTGTTCATATTAAAAGGCATTAGCACCCAAGATACAGCACCTGTGGAAATTACTAGGTTTTTATGGCTGTGCAGAAGCCCATCAGGACAATTTGAAGGAAGTCTAGAAAGAGTGCAGAGAAGAACAACCAGGATGATTAGGGGACTGGAGGCTAAAACGTACAATGAATGGTTGCAGGAACTGGGCATGGCTGATCTAGTGAAGAGAAGGACCACGGGAGACATGATAGCAGTGTTCCAATATTTGTGGCGCTGCCACGGAGAGGAAGGGGGTCAATCTATTTTCCAAAGCACCTGAAGGCCAGACAAGGAATAATGGATGGAAACTGAACAAGGAGAGATTCAACCTGGAAATAAGGCAACATTTTCTGTGAGATGGGACAGAAGTTGCCTTGAAAAGTTGTGGAAGCTTCATCACTGGAAGCTTTCAAGAAGAGACTGGAGTGCCATCTGTCAGAAATGGTATAGAGTCTGCTTGGGTGGGGGGTGTTTGGACTAGAGGACCTATAAGACCTTCCAACTCTGTTAATCTGTATCTCCAAGCATCCTGAAACTAAGAAATGCAGAATGCACTTTTAAAGATGAAGAAAACCTCTTAGAAGGCCACCAAGGTTAGGGGGCTATTCATATTTTAGGGAAGGTTGTTCCACAAGATAGCCCTATGAGAAAGAAGGCAGACTTCTGAAGACAGAGGAGGACTGTTAAGGACCAAGTGACATAGTTTCACTGATGGGGCTTGGTCTAGGCGTGATCTGGTGGAACGGGCAGAAGAAATGATAGGGAGGAAAAGTTCCACGCTAAGTAGGACTTTGAAGATGACAACAGCACCTTGAATCAACATAGGCAATCCCTAAAGGAATAGACTTTGTTTATTCCAACTTTAACCTTTTTATGAACATAATAGCTGCTAAACGGAGATGGGAAGTAGGACAACAGATGATGCTTCCTCTATTCCACATCACGAAATAAACAATTTGGTGCATGGGGTCAATAGAGCAAATACAACAGACCCTCCTTAAATAAACCCTGATCGCAATGGAAGGAAAAATTAGATCCTTTTTGTGGGGAGCAGAAGATACTCGTGAATATTTTTCATTATTATGGTTTATTATAATACGCAGTTTCTTTTCTCATGACATTAAGGAGGAGGAGGAGGAGGAGGAGGAGGAGGAGGAGGAGGAGGAGGAGGAGGAGAAGCAAAAGGAAAAGGAGGAGGGGAGGAGGAGGAGGAGAAGAACCAGGAGAAGTAGGAGAAGAACAAGGAGAAGTTGAAGAACAAGGAGGAGGAGAAGGAGGAGGAAGGCAGAGGAGGGGGAAGAGGAGGAGAAGAACAAGGAGACGTAGGAGAAGAACAAGGAGAAGGAGATACTGGATAGATGCCCTTGAAAGCCTCAAGGGGTGGTCAAAATCTTCATTGAAAACAGGAGCTGAGGAAACATTATCCTTTGAATAATTAGAAAATGCCTTTCAGAATGTGAATCAAAGTTCTTAACTTAATGTTCCCCAATCATATTAATACCACGGTGGCTTGAAAAAACTCTCTCCAATTTTGAGGTCATAAGCAGTACTACACACTGGAAATGGGAACAGTCTTTGAATGGTGTCCAGAGATTTCAGATCTGTAAATACCCATCAAATAGTTTGCTTGGACAGAAGAGATTGCAAATTATTTTCCCTCTTTTAAAATGTAGGAGAAGTTTTCTTGAATCAGGGTAATTTCATCATGAGGAATGAGTTAAATTTTTTGGCCTCAACAGTGTAAAATTGGTCATCACGATGTAAAAAATATGTTGAGACTTTAGAAGGATCGCAGAGAAGAGCAACAAAGATGATTAGAGAACTGGATTCTATTCTATTCCATTCTATTCTGTTCTATTCTATTCTGTTCCTTTCCATTCCTTTCCATTCCTTTCCATTCCTTTCCCTTCCCTTCCCTTCCCTTCCCTTCCCTTCCTATCCCATCCCTTCCCTTCCCTTCCTATCCCATCCCTTCCCATTCCTATTCCCTTCCCTTCCCATTCTATTTTATTCTATTCTATTCTATCCCACCCACCCCACCCCTTCCCTTCCTATTCCTACTCCTACTCCTACTTCTATCCTATCCTATCCTATCCTATCCTATCCTATCCTATCCTATCCTATCCTACTCTACTCTACTCTACTCTACTCTACTCTACTCTACTCTACTCTACTCTACTCTACTCTACTCTACTCTACTCTCTTCTAAATAGCAGTCAGGCATGGGCCAGGAGGAGTTATTATTTTTGAGTACTCAGCCCTGAGAACCTAAGAGAACACACAAGCATAAAATCATTGTGTGCACTCATCTTGGTTTAAATTGTGAAGGAGAGGATTAATTGCTGAACAAGACAGCTCTCTATTCAGAAGGTACCTGAAAACAGTAGGGTGCCAACCGTCTAATTTGGAGGAGATGAATTTTGAATTTCAAATTTCACTCTCACCGCCACCTCGTCTACCAAGGTTTTCTTCTTGTCCATCTGGAATCTTAACTCAACCCTTTGAAGAACACTAATTCACCAACAAGGAACAATAAAGGGGAAAGAAACCACAACAATAAGCCTACTGTGAAAAAGCAACATTGTGATTTCAGCAGTTAAATTATACAAACAATCAACACATCTCTTTTCTTTTTCACCGTTTGCTTTATCGGCTCTATTAATGCAGCGCTTATCCTTCCTCTGCAGATGGGGAAATAATTTGTAGGTTTGCGGAGTACGAAATGAAACGTGCAGATATGGCACTTTTTAATTGGCAGTTTGCCAACAAAACACAAGCAAAACAACACAATGGGCCCAGAAGCAACAAAACTTCGTTGCTTAATGAAAGGAGAAGCCAGCAGATCTTTTCTTGGCTTCTGGTTTATCATAGGGTGAATGAAAAAGCAGGTAATAACAAAAATAGAGCACATATTAGGGAGTGTATAATTAAGTACCTGTTTTCACAGTGTCGAACAACCGATTGTTTGCACTGTGGGAAAGAGAAAGAAAGTGCAGAGAAGGGCAACATAGGTGATAAGGGATGTGGAGACTACATCATATTTTCATGCCTCAACATAAGATCTTTATATACTGTTGTTGTTCTCTAGCCCCATCTAGTGGCATGAGGGACAAATATGCCCCAACATATGATCTTTATACACTATTGTAGCTCTTTATCCCCATCTAGTGGCCGTATGGAAAATAGCTAGTATATTGTTTGAAGCTGACTCAATCCATTTTACCCATCAGCCCACACTCTTTTTTTTTTTAAAAAAAAACTTTTTAATTTGTTTATGCAAACATAACATCTTTGCAACACATGACATTTCTTTTACATATATGTAGTGATTCTTTTATCTGTACATGTAAATCTTATATAACTATAACTATACACACACACACACATTTATATTATTTCATATGTCTTTTTTCTCCATTCTATATATAACAACCTTTATATACATTTGACTCTTTTTATATCGATTTTATATTATTTATTTGCTACAGTCTACTTCATAATTCTACCTTTTATTCATTTTCCAGTTTTGTAGTTCTCCTTTAATTTCTTGATCTTTCTTCTTTTCTTTTTTTGCTTTCCTATCCCCCCCCCCCCTTTCCTCTGGCCAATTATACCATAAATCCCATACAGAGCAATATTCAGATTCTTCTTTATCTTTTAATTCTTTCGTGAGACTATCCATTTCTGCATATTCCAATATTTTTTTTTTAAATTACACACTCTCAAATCAAGTGCACACTGCGAAGCCAGACTCCATTTCCAGTAGCATTTGGAGAAGGCAGAAGCACAAAGAAGAATCCACCTTAATCTGTGGCACATGTTCATCCAAGGACAAACCCACATCTCACACACAGAGCATCAGTGGTGAAATTTAAATTGTTTGTATTTATTAATTTGTTATGTTCAGCAGTAACTCAATACTGTCTCTCTTGTATTTAGTTCTCAGTATAGATACCCCTATTTTCCCCAGTTTCACCCTATCCTGTTCTTTCAATAAAGCACTCAGATCTAAGCACACGGTCTGTTTTATTGGAGGATAGATGGGTTTAGCTGCATGTCGAGCTGCACACAGACTAAAGTGCAGTGGCAACAGAACACATATGATGAATGCCCCAAACGTCCTCTTTTTCAAAAGGCAACTGGCATTTGTTTATTTTGTTTGAAAGTGTTCGACTTGTCATCCAACAAACTTCTTCAGTTCTGGTCAATCGGAACTGAAGAGGCTTCTTGGATGAGAAGCAAAATGTCTTCAAGCAAAAAAAAAAAAAAAAAAAAAACAATGTCCAGTTGCCTTTTGAAAAAGCACCAATGGGACAGCCATAACCTGGATGACTGAAAATCTTCATAGAATGTACATATGATGAATGGTTGAAGGAGCTAGCCAGGGGTGGGATTCAGCCGGTTTAGACTAGTTCACACAAGTTCAGCCGAACTGATAGTTGCAAGGAGCTGGCCTCGCCCACTCTGCTCTGTCCCTCCCGGAGTCTCCATGTGGCCCCTTTTGGATGTCAGGTAAGTGCAGGCTCTGTGCGAAGGCTCTGGGAAAGCAAAAAATGGGCCTCCCTGAAGGTCCAGAAGTCTGGAAACAGGTCTGTTTCCAACCTCCAGAGCCAGAGGAAAGCAATTTTCACCCTCCTGGAGGCTCAAGAAATACCTCCGGAGCCTGGGGAGGGTATAAATGCCTCCCTGCCATGGTGCAGGAGGCTGAGTAGGCCACACCCACCATGGCCACACCCACTCAGCAACTGGACAGAGAACCGGTTGCTAAAAATCTTCAGTCCCATCCCTGGAGCTTAGCGACGTCTATTGAACAGAAGGATTAGGGGTTATATGAAAACTAGTTCAGCACATGATGGGGGCTGTCATAGAGAAGAGGGGATTGACTTATTCTCCAAAGAACCAGAGGGAAGGACAAGAAGCAATGGGTGGAAGCTCATTAAAGAGAGATCCAACCCAGAAGCAAGGAGAAATTTTCTGACAGTGAGAACAATTAATCAACAGAATAGCTTGCCTCCCGGAATTGTGGGCGCTTCATCACTGGAGGTTTTCAAAAATAGACCGGACAACTATTTGACAGGGGAAAAAAAAAGAAACTTTGAATCCAGGAGAAGCACTAATGATCTGCAGCATAACCCATCAGAAAACTGGGTGTTGGTGGTCTTGTTAGCATGCATTAGGTGGTCTCAGAATAGGAAGGAAGAATGGGGGAGGGGAAAACCTCAGTAAAGTGGGATTTCTTGGAATCCCAATCTTTAAAAAAACAATCTCAAGGTCTTCAGACTGGGGAAATCAGAGAAAGAAAGAGAAATGGCTGAGACAGGAAAGAAGGGGGAAGAAGTTCAGGAGTTGATTTAATCTGGCAAGATGAAGAGAGAAGTTTATTTGTTTTTGCATGACAATATTTTTTTAACATTAGAACCTTTATAACTGTAGAGGAAGGAGCCATATATCACGGCTAGAAGTATCTCAGCAAAGACAGTAGCTTCAAAGTATTCAAAAAATATTTATTTTTATGACCCTTTCATCATTTTATCTGGGTGGAGTCAGGGAAACTGAATGCAGCTGAGCATTTTCTGACCAGTTGCCCTTCCTGATGCCTATGTGGGGTTGACACCAGATATTTTTTTTCTCCTTGCATCCTGATAGAGAAACTACCTAGGATTGAACTCTCAACCTTCCTAGTGGGAGGCAAGTGTCTTCACCTCTAGGCCACCACGCTGCTCTTGGCAAAATGAGTGCCCACAATTTCTTGAAGACA
The DNA here is from genome assembly GCF_964273705.1 of Natrix helvetica. NCBI lineage: Eukaryota > Metazoa > Chordata > Lepidosauria > Squamata > Natricidae > Natrix > Natrix helvetica. Next base: position 164,012,641 of record NC_138550.1, on the reverse strand, counting down.
AACTGTTCCACTGAATAATTGTTCCAACTTTGGGGGTTTGCGGAAATGGCAAAAATCTCAGCTTTCTTAAAAGGTCAGAAGAAGGAGTATTATATACAGGAATGGGTAAAATGGATTGATTATATACAGAATAAATATCAGACTAGGAAGTACTATGTAGCCTTTAGGTAAGAATGTTTAGATTGACAGATGAACAGAGTAATTAATATATGGGATGTTTGGAATTATTAGAGTGGTGTATAGCGGAAGTCAGGGGGGTGGGTTTGATTGGGAGGTGGGGGAGGGTTAGGGTGGAGGGTGGGGAAATATATATGTATAATTAATTTAGAAGATGGGATCAACGGGATATTGTTACTTTAAGGGAAATTGTTAACGATTCTGAAATCTATATTATGATTTACATATGCTTAATTAATTTAGAAGATGGGGTTAATGGGCTATTGTTACTTTAAGAGAAACTTGTATTAGGATTGTTAGGAGGTGAGGGGGTACAATATCTGATTGAGAAATTTATTTTAAGACGGGGGGAGGGGAGGGGGTACAGTATTTGTATGTGATCTATATTATATGTCGGGGGGGTCGGGGGGGTAAAAAGGGGGAAAATCTGTTTGTATAAAACTTTTTCAATAAAAAAAAATTGTCCCGACTTTTAGGAAGTTTCTCCTTAATTCCAGGTTGCTTCTCTCTTTGATTAGTTTCCATCCATTGTTTCTTATCCTGTCCTCTGGTGCTTTGGAGAATAGGTTGACCCCCCCCTCTTCTTTGTGGCAGTCCCTCAAACACTGGAATACTGCTATCATGTAACTCCTTAGTCTTCTTTTCCTTTGACTAGCCAAACTCAAACCCTGCAGCCGTTCTTCATATGCTTTTGTCTCCAGGCCTTTCGTCATCTTATTTGCTCTTTTTCCAAAGTCTCAACATCTTCTTTGTGGTCTGGTGACCAAAATTGGTTGTAGTATTCCAGGCGTGGTCTTACTCAGCCAGTTTGCACCTATTTGGGAGAACTGGTTGTTAACTTATTAAGCAGTTCAGATAATGGTTGTTGGAAGAAATCTCCTTTTGTTTTTCTACCCCCACTTTACAGGAACTGTAAGGAAAGCAGGAAGGAAACATCCTGGTGTTCTTTCTAGTCTCATCTTTGTTGCCCTGCTTACAGAAACTGCCTCTCTGGTTACCCCTTACTACATTGTAACAGCTAAGGCGAAGCACCCATCGACCTGAGTGACGTTGAGTTGGCCAAGTCCACATGGTCACATGACCACTGAGCCACGCCTACCCAGCTGGTCATTAGGGCATAGAACCGGTTGTTAAATTATTTGAATCCCACCACTGGTCTTACTAAGGGGATATTTCACGTGATCTTGATTCTATGCCTGGTCTGTGCTGTCTGAATCTTAACAAGATTGTGAGAAATTCAAGGTTTGCCGTCGATTGATCGTTGGTTCCTTCTGTCCCATTTCTTTTAAATTGAAAGAACACTTAGGACAGGGGTGTCCAAACTTGGGAACTTTAAGACTTGTGGACTTCAACTCCCAGAATTCCCCAGCCAGGCTGGGAATTCTGGGAGTTGAAGTCCACAAGTCTTAAAGTTCCCAAGTTTGGACACCCCTGACTTAGGAAGAAAAATGAGAAACACTATCTATGAAATACCCCCCAGATTTAGAGCAGAGTGATAAGAGGCACACATACTTATATTCTTCTTTTGTTCCGGGTGTTCAGTATTGTTCAACACTGTCAAATTATTTACTAAGTCTGCATTACTATTACTATGAATCTTCTCATCGCTCCTATCGCCCATCTCCTCCCACTTATGACTGTATGACTGTAGCTTTGTTGCTTGTATCCTTATGATTTATATTGATTGTTTCCTAGTATGATTTGATTGCTTATTTGTACCCTATGACTATAATTAAGTGTTGTATCATGATTCGTGATGAATGTATCTTTTCTTTTTATGTACACTGAGAGCTTAGGCACTAAAGACAAATTCCTTGTGTGTCCAATCACACTTGGCCAATAAAGAATTCTATTCTATGCTATTCCATTCCATTCTATTGTTCACCAAGTAATAATAACTGCCTAGAATTATTCAAAAATGTTGCAGTCAACAGATGGTGCTGTGGACTTTATTATATTTCTGGATTTAGTCAGTCCTGTTTACATTTGACTAGGAGGTCGGTCAAGAAAGCTGATTGTAGCTTCATGATTTTCACCCAACAAGCCCCCTCTTGGCTTGTGCTTAAGGTGTGCTTCTAAAATCATTGGTAGATCTAAGTCACAAAAGTCCTGAGTAGGATTTTCAGCAGAGATGTGTCCTCTCTTCTCAAGGCCGTTCTTTCCTGCTAGGTTTCCAGGGTTGGTTTTTATTTCTTTATTAGGCGATAACCCAGGGTTGCCCAGGTATTTATTAATACGGGGAGGGGGGAGAATGTCCAGACTTAACGTAATTTCTAATGTTGGCTTTTCCCCCTCATCAGAGGGAGCCCCCTTTATTTATTTTTATTTATTTCGATTTATCAGTCGCCCCTCTCCGCAAAGGGACTAGGGGCGACGTACAATTAAATCAAAATACAAGTGTGGCATGGAGGAGGTGACATCAATATTTAACAGTCAAATACAAATGGAAGCCACTAGGTTCAAATAAATAACAATAAATTAAAACAATTAAAACAGTTAAAAACCCAAAAATTTACGATTAAAATATTAAAATATTAAAATTGCCAGGGAGGTTAGAAGGTTCTAGTTAAGCCAGGCCGGCTAGTTGGAACAGGTGGGTCTTGAGTTTCGTGCGGAAGGAGCGGAGTTCGGTCGTTGTCCTGATATCTGGGGGGAGGTCATTTCAGAGGGCTGGGCCCATCACAGAGAAGGCCCTAATCCTGGGCGCCGCACTCTGACACTGCCTGGTGGACGGCACCCGGAGGAGTCCCTCTCTGTGAGAGCGAATTGGTCGCAGGGATGTATGGGGCAGAATGCGATCCCGCAAATAGCTAGGTCCTGTGCCATGGAGCGCTTTAAAGATGATAGTCAACACCTTGAAGCGCACCCGGTAGACCACAGGGAGCCAGTGCAGCTCGCGCAGGAGAGGTGTTACATGGGAGAACCTCGTTCTCCCCATAATTGCCCGCGCGGCCGCATTCTGGACCAGTTGCAGTCTCCAGGTGACTCTCAAGGGGAGCCCCATGTAGAGAGCATTACAGTAGTCCAGGCGAGACGTCACAAGCACATGAGTGACTGTGCGGAGGGCATCCCGGTCCAATAGGGGGCGCAATTGGCACACCAGGCGAACCTGGTGGAACGCCCCCCTCGCCACGGCTGCCACATGGTCATCCATAGACAGCCGGGCGTCAAGGAGGACGCCCAAATTGCACGCCCGCTCCACGGGGGCCAGTTGCTCGCCCCCGATGGCCAGTGATGGGATGCACTGGTTGAACCGGGGGGCCGGTAGCCACAGCCACTCTGTCTTGGAGGGGTTGAGTCTGAGTCTGTTGTCTCCCATCCAGACCCGTACGGCTTCCAAACACCGGGACATCACTTTGACGGCCTCGTTGGGGTGGTTTGGGGTGGAAATGTACAGCTGTGTATCATCAGCATACAGATGGTATCCCACCCCAAAACCGCGGATGATCTCGCCCAGCGGCTTCATGTATGTGTTGAACAGGAGAGGTGAGAGGACCGACCCCTGTGGCACCCCACAAGTGAGTGGCCTCAGGGTCGACCTCTGCTCCCCTGCCAACACACATTGCGTCTGGTCGGAGAGGTAGGAGCGGAACCACCGCATCACGGTGGCCCCTACCCCCAACCCCCCCAGCCGGCGCAATAGGATACCATGGTCGATGGTATCAAAAGCTGCTGAGAGATCTAATAGGACCAGAATAGAGGAGCAACCCCTATCTCTGGCCCTCCAGAGATCATCCACCAACGCGACCAAGGCTGTCTCTGTGCTATGCCCGGGCCGGAAGCCGGACTGGCGCGGGTCTAGATACTCAGATTCCTCCAGGTGACGTGGGAACTGCTGAGCCACAACCTTCGTTAAAAAAGGAAGGTTGGAGACAGGACGATAATTTGCTAGCTCCATCGGGTCCAGGGAAGGTTTCTTGAGCAAGGGCCTCACAACCGCCTCTTTCAAGGCGGCTGGCAGGAACCCCTCACTCAATGAAGCGTTCACAAGTCCCAATAGCCAGCCTCGTGTGACCTCCCAGGATGCCAGCACAAGCCAGGAGGGACACGGGTCCAATAAACATGTGGTGGCTCACAGTCGCCCACGCAACCTGTCCAAATCCTCGGTGGCAACAGAGTCAAACTCCTCCCAGCATGGTCTCTCAAGGCTCGCCTCAGACGTCCCCCCTGGAACACTGAAGGGGGTCCTTTCCCTCCGGATTTGAGTGATTTTATCCTGCAGATATTCCCCAAATTCCTCTGCCCTGCCCTGCAAAGGGGGCGCCCGCTACCTCTGTGACAAGAGGGAGCGGGTCACCCAAAACAGGGCGGCAGGGCGGTTCTCTGCGGACGCAATAAGAGTGGCACAATATCGACGTTTGGCTGCTCTTAATGCCACAAGGTAAGTCCTTAAATAGGTTCTTACCTATGTTCGGTCAAATTCGGAGCGAGAGGATCTCCATCTGCTCTCTAGGCATCTCTTGTGGCGTTTCATCGCCCTTAGCTCCTCTTTGAGCCAGGGCGGTTCGTTGCCACTGGAGAGGCCGCAATGGGGCAACCCGGTCTAAGGCCCCGGTGGCCGCACTATTCCATGCAGCCACCAAATCCTCCATCCGGGAGCGGGTCAGGTCCACAGGAAGTGGCCCAAGCTCCATCTGGAACCTATCCGGTTCCATCAGGTGCCTGGGGCGGAACCATCTAGGATAATCTGGTTCCGCCTCCCCGCGGCGGGGGGTAGCGCCAGGGAAATCGAACTGGAGAAGTGAGTGATCTGACCATGACAGGGGCATGATGGCTAGATCCCCTACTCCTAGATCACTCGTCCACTGGTTGGAGACAAAAACAAGATCCAGTGTGTGGCCTCCCTCGTGCGTGGGGCCCTGAATTACTTGAGTCAGATCCATGGCTGCCATGGAAGCCATGAACTCCCGAACTACCTCGGATGCTTCTCCCATCGACGGCAGGTTGAAATCCCCCATAACTAAAAGTTTGGGGGTCTCAACCGCCATCTCAGTGATCCGCTCGAGGAGTTCGGGCAGGGCCGCTGATGTATAGCGAGGAGCCAAGTATACAATCAGCAGGCCCAACTCTCTCCCTGGGCCCCATCTCACGCCCAGAGACTCACACCGGGATATCTGCGGCACAGTGAATTCTCTCGGCTCCAGATTCTCCTGTATAATTACCGCTACCCCACCACCCCTACCCTGGGCCCGTGGCTGGTGGAATACACGGTAGCCCGGTGGGCACATTTCCACGAGGGGCAGATCTCCCTTGTGGCCCAACCAGGTCTCCGTTATTCCTGCGAGGTCCGGCTCCCCCTCTGAAATCAGATCGTTAATGAGGGGAGCCTTGTTAACCACGGACCTCACATTACACAGCATCAGCCTGAGGCCCTGGCTCTGTAGAACCTGACCACCTAGAATGCGGGGGTTGGTACAAACGACCGGGCGTGTCCAACGACCACGGTCTCCCAACCGACTACATGTTCTTCTATTGTCCTCGCATCTGCCCCTCCCTACGACTATAGGTATCACAAAGCCCTCTATAGGAATGTTATTTTCCCTCCCCTCCCCCGCTCTCCTCACTTCCCTCCTGACCACACCTGTTCGCCTGGCTCTAACCACACTCCTGGCCTGTGTAACCCTCCCCCCCACCCTGGAGCCCCCTAAAATATTTAAAAAACATTTGATTAAAAACCCCCTAATTCCCCGCTTCCTCCACCTTTCTGGGTTGATAAACCCGTCATCAAGGTGGGCCCTGGAAAGGGCAGGGGGCCATAACTGCGAGAGGGGGGACTCTCGCAGCCGTAGCAAGTCTGACCTCAGGTAAATCGCGATCTTTTAGCTGTAACAGGGCTTAGTACATAGTAGGGTATTGTGGTCCTGGTAAAGTTAATAGATCAAGGCTCCCAGATGAAAGAGGAGAAAAAGACGAACGTCCACAGTAGGAGCCAGGAAGCAGTTCATAAAGTTCGTAAAGGCAATAAGGCAATAAGGCGGAGATTCCAGTTCAGCGGGGGGGGGGGGACATCTTAACAGCGAAGGGCAGGGTAAAGATGTCGGGGAAAGCTCAGGCATAGACCCTCACCCTCCGCCTCTTATCCTGCTGGTCTTCTAACGGCCTCCAGCGGCCTCCGGCGGCCTCCAGCGACCCCCGGTGCCTCGGTCTCGCTCCTCTCTCCCGCGGCTCTCGCACGGCCCTCGCCGGCCTCCCCTTTGATCTAAACAGCTCACCACGGCCGAGAGAGATGGCGCTCGATGTTTCTTGTGGCCAACCGTAGCCGCCGCCGCTCGGGTTGCAGGGTCGGGCACCGCCGCTCGGGTTGCAGGGTCGGGCGCTGTCGCCGCCTGGGTCTCCGCCATTCCCCTGGTCGTTTCTCCACCGAACCGCCGCTCCGCCGCTCAAGCAGCTGCTCAAACCACTTCTCCGCTGCTCGGGCCTTTGCTTCCAGCTCCATCTCCGGCGCGTTCCTCCTCCCTCTCCTTTCCTCCTTCGTCCTTTCTCCTGGCTGCCTGGTCACCCTGAGGGACCAACTTGATCTTAAAAAGAGCCAGGGGGTTGCTAAATACATTCCCGACCCTCAAGATGGTAAAGAGGGTCGGCAGCACCCCCTACCCCCGTTAAGAAGCCCCCATGATCAAGGGAGCTCAGAGGTAGACCGCCATTCTGGAGTACTGTGAAACTGTTACCATGGCAACTCCATGTGCTGTACAGGAGAAAGCCATTTTACGGCAGTACAGTAGAAACCATTTTAAGGCACAACAGGCTGTATCTTAACAGAACACACACCCCGAGAGGTGTTAGGGGTGTCTTACACCCCACAGTATTTGTTTCCAGAGAGTAAGTCATCTGTGCAGAAAGTTTGGTTGAAATTGCTCAAGGTGTTCCAGAGTTATGCTGGAACACACACACACACGCACACACACACACCTGTGTGTGTGTGTGTGTGTTTCATCTGTCTGTTTGTCTGTTTGTCTCTGTGTGTATGTTTGATGGACTGTCACAGAGAAGAGGGGATTTGATAGAGATGGTATAGGTTCTCCTGCCTTGAACATGGGATTGGATTAGAAGACTTCAGAGGTCCCTTCCAGCTCTGGAATTCTATGTTATTTGGGTGTGTGCTTATACATGTGTCTGTGAGAGAAAGAGAGAGAGAGACAGAGAGACAGAGACAGAGACAGAAGAGGGAGGGAGAGAGGGGGAGAAAGAATGAGAGAAAGAATGAATGAATGAATGAATGAATGAATGAATGAATGAATGAATGAATGAATGAATTTTGGAAGCTATTTAATTCTGCCATGACTGGTGGAGTTTACTAATTTGAAGAGTTACTGATGGTATTGGAAAAGCTCTTTACAGCTCACTTTACAGACAGAAATAATCCAAAGAATTCGATTATCCTTGGGACATTTCCTTAAATAGTAATCACCTACTTCCTGAGATTCAGGGTGCTTTATATCAAAGGATTACATTTTTTAAAAAATGTAACTACAATAAATTAAACTAAAGCAACTTTGGAACATTTTAGTGTCAACCTATCTTAAGATACTGGGCTGGGAAATGGATCTATGCAACTGAGTTACAGATATCTTGGTGATTGCCAAATGTTTTGATTCTCATCTGCCCATGCAAAATATATCCAATGGCAAAATGCTTCGAGGAGCTGAACTCCAAATCAACTGGAGAACATGATTTACCTTTCTATGGCTAACACATGCAATAACCTCCTTCCTTCCTTCCTTCCTTCCTTCCTTCCTTCCTTCCTTCTTTTTCCCATCAATTTTCCTTCCCTCTCCTCTCCCATGCTCTCTCTTCTCCTTTCCCCTCCCTTGCCCTCCCCTGTCCCTTCCCCTCTCTTCCTTTCCTTTTCTCTCCTCTCTTCGCCTTTCCCGTCCTTTCCCTTCCATTCCCTTTCTCTCCTTTCCTCTCCTTTCCCTTTCTCCCTTCCTTTCCACATCAACCTACCTTCCCTCCCCTCCCCTCCCCTTCCTTCCTCTCCCCTTCAAGATGACAAGCTATTATGGAACATTGACAATGCAAATCACAGCAGCAGCCCCACAGGGCAACAGCCGCCTATGGCACTGAATTACTCACAACTTCCCCAAATTTCATTCCCTGGGGTGTCATGGATCCCAGATTTTGGATGCATTCTGTCAATTAGCTGATTGGAGGTACATTGGTTCAAAAAATGTTGCCCTGTGATGCATCATTTCACCCTGTTAAAGGTCATGACAATGAGAGTTTTAGACATACATACATACACACACACACACACACACATGAATATAAAGAACCTCGGTGGTGCAGTGGTTAGAGTACAGTACTGCAGGCTACTTCTGCTGACTACCGGCTGCCAGCAATTTGGCAGTTCAAATCTCACCAGGCTCAAGGTTGACTCAGCCTTCCATCCTTCCGAGATTGGTAAAATGAGGACCCAGATTGTTGGGGGCAAGAGGCTGACTCTGTAAACCGCTTAGAGAGGGCTGGAAAGTACTGGAAAGCGATATATAAGTCTAAGTGCTATTGCTATTTCTATAGTCTCTACAAGCCTAGGTTGGGAGATCAAAATCAAGACAATGAAAGTAGCATTGGGTGATTGTGTCAGATTCCCCAACTCCTATCTATTTGTACTGTGATGTCACATGTTCCCAAGAAATGGAGCTTGTGGCCAAATACCACTTTTATCATTTGTCTTATGAACTCTGCCACATGATGGTGTACTATGAATTAAGAAAGCCACACTAGATCACTACATTGCATCGTATTAAGAAGTAATGGATTTCCAAATAAAATTGAGCCCTTCCAGGCACTGCTTAGATTTTTGCTGGCCTGGCAAATATTTTTTGTTCCTAATTATCTTTCTTTTCTTTTTTTTTAAACCACAACAGCAATTGCGAAGTTGGTTTCTTTAAATTGTTTTTTTTTTCCCCTCTTGTTTTCTAGTACTTGTACTGTTAAAAAAGAATCAATGCGGTACTTACAGAAATTGTTCCTCAGATATTAATTCCTCCACACAGGGCTCCATAAATTCTTACAATTGCAAATTGAAATCCAGTATCAAAGTGTTAGGCTGTAATCACAACTAAGTCTACTCAACTTGTAAGAAACAGCAGCGGCATTAGATTAGCCTATGCACAAAGACGTTGAATGCCAATTTTCAAAACAGATTGCTGACATCTATTGTTTTCTGAAATTTGCTTTGTGCTATTTAAGCAATGCTACGGGAGAAAAAAAATATGAATAATATCTAGCCTTCTTGTTCCAGTGCTATTCATAACGGCCTGAGGTTAAATATTATATCTCCTACATAAATATTCTGAGAATAATTTAAAGGGTTTGACTTTAGAGGTGCGGTGGCTCCATAGCTGATTGGTGCTGGAGAGGGTCTCTGCTCCAGCAGTTGGAGTCCTAGCATCGTGTGGCGGGGTGAGCTCCCGTCACTTGCCTCAGCTTCTGCCCAACTTGTAGTTCGAAAGCACATTCTATGCAAGCAGATAAATAGACACCACTGGTGAAGAGACAAGTTGGTGCTCTGTGCAGGCAGGCAGATTCCTGCTGGCTCTGAACCTTCCTGATTATGGCACTCATTTGCAAGGTGGCTCCAGGTGAGGAGGAGCCTTGGATAACACTGCAGGAAGAGTTGTTCATCTTTCGTTCTAGTGTGAAACCAGATCACACACACACACACACACACACACACACACACCCTGAAGCACACAAGCATTTCCTACAACAGAGATGATACTTTGGCAGCCAAATTACTACTCTTCAATAGCACTGTGTTAATAATAATAATAATAATAATAATAATAATAATAATAATAATAATAATAATAATAATAATAATAATATATTTATTTCTTAGCCGCACCCTCTCCCGAAGGACTCGGGGCGGCATACAATGAAACATACGAAATAAATATGTGGACAAAACAAACATATAACAAAGACATATACTAAGACATACACAAGGAGGAGGTCGGCTAAAAATAAAAACAATTAAAATACAGTATTAAAACCCCTAGAAATATAATTAAAATACCCAGTTAAAAACCCGTCAGGAGCGATATGGTTAGATCAGAGTTGAGCCAGGCCAGCTGCTTGGAATAGGTGGGTCTGTTCTCCTAGCTAGTGTAACAACTTCATATATTAATAACTAAGGTGACCAACTTTTTTACAATTAAAAGGAGGACAAAACACGTTCTATTGTCCAACAGAAACAACAACAATAATAGCAATAATAAAAGGTTTTACTGCTCAGGAGCATCAGGCAAGAGAGAGCTTTGAATATAAGCTCTCCCAGATGAGTGGCCTGTAGCTACAATAATTCTCAGCATTTCTATGGTATATATGGGGAAGACCTTGGGAGATTAAGCAAACAGATGCTGCCAAGGGACCAATCGGATAAAGGACAGCATAGCCCACAACTGGATAGTGGGAGGAGCAGGAGGCAAGAGGTTCCGAAGAGACACTCCCTACAATAAGGTGACCAACTTTTTTACAATGAAAAGGAGGACAAATAAATTGGAAAAAATATATCGTAAATAAAAGAAATATTTTATTCATTGCAACAATAATACACTAAAATATGATATATGCATAATAAAAACATTTGCAACATTTTATATTGTAATTATGCTTACATGCCTGTTAATTATTATTTAAATGAGTACTTTTCCATTGAATTAATATTTTTTGTCAATGTATCATTTTCTAACAATATATTGGAAATATCTGAACAAGAAATATCCTTCATATTGAATTTTACGGCAAGTGCTGCAGCTAGAGTATCAACATTCAATCTCGATTTCTCACTTGTCAAAAAATCATTGGCAATTGAAAAAAACTCTTTCAACTGCTGCATTAGTTCCAGGGCAGCACAACGTAAATTGAACAAGTATAAATAAATGTTCACATGGAATATGTTCATTTTTGAAATGGCTGAAAATATCCACCCATCTTTTATCAATTTCAACATGTTGATTTTCCCATTGTATTAATTTTTCAGAATTTAAATATACATTCAGTCTTCTAATTTCTTCAAAGAGACAATTGTCGCCTATTTTAATGTCTAGCATTTCTTTAGATAAAAATTCAACACAAGATTCAATATCTGTTCAATATACTTGCGATGAAGTAAAAAAACCACCATTAAAAACTCTTTAATAAAACGTGAATTGTACTTACCTCTGTATAATTAAATATTCACTGAGAAAGAAATAATTACCGTGAGTCATTCAATTGCTGACGTGCCGTGAGTCTACTGCATGCGTACGTGCCGTGTTGTGTTTCGGTAAGAAGTTAACAAAGCCACTTGCATGCGGCACTCTCTCTCAAGGTCTCCCGTGCGGAGCGCATGCATCTCATAATCACATCTTATACTGCACTATACCGAGTCTTGACGAATTGTCATGTCAAATACAAATACGTCACATAACGCGCAACAGATTAGTCTTCAAATATCGAAAAGGAGGACATGTAGGAGGAGACTTTTCGAGGGAGGACAGAACTTACAAAAGAAGGACTGTCCTCCCTAAAGGAGGACGGTTGGTCACCTTACCTACAATGGCTGGGAAAGCCATTAACTTTCACAGTTTTAATTCTAATTTCCAATTTAACTTCTGTGGGCCTCCCTCCATTTTTAAGAGATTACTCCATATTTAAAGAAGTCCCTAAGGGTGTTGGAAGAAATGTCCTTCTGGGTTCAGTTCCAAGTGGGGAAAAAGACACTGGAAACATGGCGGCTGCTTGGAAAGATGGTTTAATGGTGGATAGGACCACATGGTTTGAGGTCCTGGGGAAAAATGCGATCACATTCTTCAAGATGTTGGTGAAGAAGAAAAAAGAGGGGGAAAGGGGCTTGCTGAGAGTTCCTGGGTTTTTTATACTCTCTGTTCGGCCCCACCTTTCTGCTTTGTGTAAGAAACGTATTCTGAGTGGTTATCAGACTCCCAGGGGAGGAGAGGATGGCTTTATTAAATTTGTAGGTTGTGTGTCTTTTGAGTTCCAAGCTTGGTTGAGTTCCCAGATGCCATGTAGCGAGCTTCTGTAGAAGGCTAATTCTACCTTTGTTATGTAGAGTAGAGTAGCTCAGGCTTTTTTTTTTTTAATTGCCCATTGACAAAAGTGGAGGCTATTAAGAGTGAGTCTGTTTCCTGCCTAAAAACATGTTTCTCCATTTCTGATCCAGGGGAAATATAGTATTCTGCCTTTTCAATGTTTCCCATGATATTTCATTTTTCTAGGAGAAGGGTGGGTGCTAACTTCCTACAAGGGGATGTGTATAAGTACACTGGCATGCCTATCGTCCCATCATGTTTTGAGTTTCGTATTTTGTTTGTACAAATTTATACTTTTGCTTTGAGGAATAAAACAATGAAAGAAGCAAACAAACAAGATATTCAACAAAACTAGGCTGGGTTTGACCAATGAAATTCTTGGCCTGTAGAAGGAAATGGAGAGAAAACAATTTCACTTTCACACTTGCAAGATTCTGTCAATGTAGATTTACAATAAAATAGAATTAGCTTATCTGGTTATGATCCCTATCTGGTTTTTCTCGCAAAGCTGATAGCATTTTATGTAGTGGCTGGGGAATTCTTGAAGTCCACATACCTTGAAACATCAAGATTAGGGAAGTCTATTAACTTAATTAGGAACTACGTGTTATTTCCTGAATGAAAAGAGATTTTAAGATTGAGAAGAAAGCAAAATCCTTGGCCATCACTTTGGCAAATATAAATTGCATGTTATTGCCAAACAATTATGTGAAGACATGGAACGAAGGTGAGAAAGATATCTTAAGATGGGAGGAATACAAATGTCATTGCTGGGAATAATTTCTGTGATTAAGATGAATGTTTTTACCTAGGATGTTATTTTTCTTTCTTTCAAACAAATACGTGTTTTGACAATTGATGTACCACTTAAACAACGGCAGAAGGATATATCTAAATTTGTATGTCAGGAAGATAAAGTTTAAAAATATAGATGAGATATTACGTTTTGCAAAGGAAAGAGAAGGATTGTTGACTTTACCTGATTTAGAATTATATTTTGCTGCTTGGATGAAAGGGTGTTAGTTGCTGAGAAAAAAAAAACAAGCCTTTTAGAGTCAAAAGGACACAATCTGTGATGTGAGTGATATGGATATTTGTGGTATGACAAAACTAACGTTGATATAGATTTTAAAAATCATCAGATACCATATTTTTCAGAGTATAAGACGCACAAAGATTTTGAAGAGGCAATTTTTTAAAAAATGGTTTTGCACTCTGCAGACCTCCCCAAAACGACCCGTATTTTGCAAAAATGAGCCTATTTTTGTCAAAAAAGGGCATGCATAGCCTTTAGGAGGCTTCCAAAGTGCTCCTGGGGGCTGGGGGGCAAAAAAGAGCAAAAACGGCCTGTTTTTCACTCATTTTTGCTCTTCCCAGCCCCCAGGAACACTCTGGAAGCCTCCTAAACGCTATGGACGCACATTTTTGCAAATGGGGTAGGGTTTCAGGAGGCCAAAAATGCTGTATTCAGTGTATAAGACGCACCCAGATTTTCAGCCTCTTTTTTGAGGGAAAAAGGTGCATCTTATATTCTGAAAAATACGGTATGTCATATTAAGAATACAGGAAGTTCTCAACTTACTACCACAATTGAGCCCAAAATTGATGTTGTGAAGTGATAAATTGGTTCAGTGAGTTTGCTCCATTTTACGACCGTTTCTCACCAGATTTCTTAAATGAATCCCTGCAGTTCATAAATTAGTAACACAGTTGTTAAGTGAATTTGGTTTCCCCGTTGACTTTGATAGTCAGGAAGGAGCTAAAAGGGATCACGTAACTTCGGGATTCTGTAACCGTCATAAATGTGAGTCAGTGGTCAAGCATCCGAATGGAAATCACGTCATGCTGCAATGGTCCTAAGTGTGAAAAATGGTCATAAGTCGCTTTTTTCTTTTTTTAAAAAAAGTTTTTATTTTATTTTTTTATTTTTATTTTCAAAACAAACAACACATAAAATCTTCCTTCTTTGCATACTGTAGAAAGATAGATGGAATGCATGGAAGGGTATAATTTAAAACTAGCTAAACTTAGTGACAATAGATATAGTTAAATAAATAATTGATAATGATAATAAGTCACTTTTTTTTCAATGCCGTTGTAACTTTGAACTGCCACTAAATGAGCTGTTGCAAGTTGAGGGCTACCTATACACAAAAAAATAGATATCCCAGTTGTGCCTAGAAATGCCTCTGTGGCTATCAACTCCAGAACCGTGGCTTGGCGGTCATGTGACCAGGTGGGCGTGGCCGACTTGGAAAATGTGGTGAAACTCACTTAGCGATGCTCTTGCTTAGCAACCAAAATTTTGGGCTCAATTGTGATCATAAGTTCTCTTTCTTTCTTTCTTTCTTTCTTTCTTTCATTCTTTCTTTCTTTATCTCTCTCTCCCACTTTCTTTTTCTTTCTTTCTTTCTTTCTTTCTTTCTTTCTTTCTTTCTTTCTTTCTCTTTCTGCCTCTCTCTGTCTCTCTATCTCTGTGTCTGTTTGTCTTTCTGTCTCTTTCTCTCTCTGTATCTCTTTGTCTCTCTCTCCTCCCTCCCCCATCTGTCAAGGTGTGTGTGTGTGTGTTTCACACACTCTCTCTCTCTGTCTCTCTCTCTCTGTCTCTCTGTCTGTCTCTGTCTCCCTCCCTCCCTCCCTCTCTATCTCTCTGTGTGTCTCTCTGTCTCTCTCCCCTCCCTTCTTCTCTCTGTCACTCTGTGTGTAGATGTGTGTGTATGTCTGTCTCTCACTCACTCACTTAATCACTCACTCTGTGTGTCTCTCTCTCTGTGCCTCTGTCTGTCTGTCTCTCTCACTCACACACACACACACACACACACACACACACACAAACACTGTGGTCACCTTGGGTTCCAGTCACAGGTTAAAAGTACCTGGCAGTGGCATTTTTCTCTTCGAGGACAGGTCCTCTTCAGAAGGACGAGCAGCCGCTGGTTGCCCTCCTGTTCCTCGTCTTCCGGCTGTGGCTCCACACCATGGAAAACATAGGTGCGTGCACATCCTGCACAATTACAGCCCAGAACAGGACCAAAGCCCCTCTCCCAACTGTTTCCCACCATTACGAAGTCTCCAAGGCTGTAATTTATGGGTTGTGCACACACACCTATGTTTTCTACGGCGTGGAGCCGTGGCAAGGCACTGCACGCTGGCAATGACTCCGGAGCCCATCCAGAAAGATGAGGGATGTGAGGGAGACCCCTCCCCCGCGGATGGGCTCAAGACCAGCGGAGCCTCGTCCTTCTTTTTAACCAGGCAGCTGTCAAGAGAGAAGAGGGCAGCGCATGCCACATGGGCTTGTGCAGCAGCCAAAGAACAGGAGGCGGGGATTCAGCTTTGCACAAGCCCGCATAGCGTTGGTGAATCCTCGCCTCCTGTTCTTTGGCTGCTGCACAAGCCCACGTGGCATGCACTGCCCTCTTCTCTCTTGGCAGCCACCTGGTTAAAAAGAAGGATGAGACTCCGCTGGTCTGGAGCCCATCCATGAGGGGAGTGGTCCCCCTCGCATTCCTCATCTTTCCGGATGGGCTCCGGACCAGCGGAGCCTCATCCTTCTTTTTAACCAGGTGGCTGTCAAGAGAGAAGAGGGCAGCACAAGCCACGTGGGCTTGTGCAGCAGCCGAAGAACAGGAGGCGAGGATTCGGCTGTTGCACAAGCCCAAGGGCACACGCTGTCCTCTTCTCTCTGACAGCCTCCAGGTTTGCTGAATCTGGACTCTTGCCTTCTCTGAAAGCTTCGCTGGCAGCCGCTTCTTGCCATTGCCGCCACGCTGGAAAAAAGCCGGTCTTTGGAAAGAACCTCCCCTTCCAGAGGGCCCATGGCGAGAGACAAAAGGGGGCGGGCTGGTTTGAATGCAGACGAGCGGGCAGTTTGGGGCCAGCACCTCCTTCGCTAATTTGGGCAAGCAGAGAAAGAAAGGAGGCTTGTGATAAAGCACCCCTGCCTCCAAGGGAGAAGGGGAGCACCTTCACCTTCGACTATTGTATGCCTCCTTTCTCCACCTGCCCAAACTAGCAAAGAAGGCGGGCCACTAAACTGCCTGCTCGCCTGCATTCAAACCAGCCCACCTTCTCTCTTTCGGCATGGGCTCTCTGGAGGGGGACAGAAGGCTTCTCCCAAGACCTGTTTCCCTTACCTCGCGGCGCAGTTCTGGGACACGCTCGGGCAATGGGGGGGGGGCTTTCTCGCATGCCTTTGGAGAAAGAAAGAATGTATGCAGGAAAGCTCCCCCTCACTGCACGAATGTTTGAATGAAGGGGGCTGCAGGCTCCTTTGCCCCCAACTATGCGATCTCCTTTCGTTCTCTGCTGCCTGAACGAGTGAATGAGGCAGACGAAGAATGAAAGGAGATTGCGTCAGGCTGGGGGAGCAAACCAAGCGTTCCAACCAGTTTTAAACGGCACAGTACATTTGTGGAACCTCTTCTACCGAACTGGTTAGAACCGGCAGGAACCCACCCCTGCGCACTGTTGATTATTGGTCAAATTGCAGTAGAAGGTTTTACTTGGTTCTCTGGTTTACTGGTCTAGAGCAGTGTTTCTCAAACTTGGCGACTTTAAGTCCTGTGGACTTCAACTCCCAGAATTCCCCAGCCAGCTATGCTGGCTGGGGGATTCTGGGAGTTGAAGTCCACAGGACTTAAAGTCGCCAAGTTTGAGAAACACTGGTCTAGAGCTACAGTCAAAGATAACTTTAACATTGTACAATGATTGATGGATGGATGGATAATTATGTATCACCAGTTCACTGTTAATTCTTAATGGTATAGGGATTCCTACCTAAGCAGGGGGTTGGATTAGAAGACCTCCAAGGTCCCTTCCAACTCTTCTCTTCCCTTCTATCCTATCCTATCCTATCTTATCCTATCCCATTCCATTCGACAAACACAAGATAACCCTTACGGAAGGCTTTGGCAATGGCTTGAGTATGAACTGTTGTCTCCTGCAAAGATTCCCCTCCCTTCGCTCCACCTATAAACTCTTTGGGAGGGGCCACACCCTTAACCAGCTGTCCGTTCTTCTTTCTATGATGTCTTCTCCACAGCTGTTCCTTTCTCCTATCAATTCGATGCTTACGCACATCAGCCACAACCTCCCTCTGTTCCTCCTCACTGCTCCCTGACTCAGATGCCACCTGGTGGCCAACAGGCTTCTCTAGTTCCTGCTCTGATTCCAAACACCCTCCAGAGTCTTCCTCATCCTCCAGAGCAGTCACATAATGTTCTGAGCTGTCAGAGTCTGCCAACAACACAGCCGGCCGCTGCTGGACCACAACAATTCCCTTCCATTCAATCCCAATCCCTGATCTGGTCTGGTCTGGTCTAGTCTAGTCTAGTTTAGTCTAGTCTAATCCAATCCAATCCAATTCACTCCATTCCGTATTTTGTTATTCTATTCCATTGCATTGTTTTCCATTCCTTCCCTTTCCATCCCATCCCATCCCACTCTACTCTACTCCAATTCCATTCCATTCCATTCCATTCTATGCTATTCTATTCTATTTGACTAGATAAATAGATCTTCTCCTGAAGAATCTGTCCCCAATTTGGTCCTTCACATTTTCCGATAGTTCATCCATTCTTGTTAAAATTGAATCTATCAACCTTGCTGTTTTCCTCCACTTTCCCTTTTCCATTTCCCCCAGCATTATGGATTTCTCAAGGGAGCTCCGCCTTCGCCTAATATGCCCAAGATATCACAATTTGAATTTGGTCATTTGTGCCTTACGTGAGAACTCTGAGACTGCTCTGATTAGAGAAAGCTATCATGATTTACAGCACTCACTTTCTCCTTTTTCTTAAAGGAGAAATGGATAAGAAAAAAAATATCTCCAAGCTGCAGGCAAAACTAATATAATTAAGACAGAATTGGCTTTCTTTGATCTTTTGGTGGGCAGAGTCAATTTCAAGGGAAACATGAATCAGTACAAGTGGCATTTCTCAACGGGCTTTCTGACTATGTATTCCGTTCTTTCTCTTGCCACTTCCCCCCCTCCCCCCTAATTCATATCCAACAAAAAAAAGGTATGATGGTGTCTGCAGTAATTAACACACGTGTCACTCAACAAACCTTGCAACATTTGAGTTGGAATGATAGCAGGTTCTGGTGGGTTTTAAGAACAGAAGTATTCAGGAATAATGTTCACATGGCACCTGCCAAAAAAGCCAAAGCAATCCTCAGCTGTTTTAACAGAGGTAGAGAATCAAGATCACACGAAGTCTTAATATCACTTTATAATTGGTAGGATCACACTGGGAATAATGCATCCACTTTTGGTCACCACAATATAAAAAAATATATGTTGAGACTCTGGAAAGAATGCAGAGAAGAACAAAAAGGTAGAACAGAACAGAATAACAAAGTTGGAAGGGACCTTGAAGGTCTTCTAGTCCAACCCCCTGCTTAGGCAGGAAACCTTACACCACTTCAGACACGTGGCTATCCAACATCTTCTTAAAAACATCCAGTGTTGGAGCATTCACAACTTCTGGAGGCAAGTTGTTCCACTGATGAATTGTTCTAATTGTCAGTAAATTTCTAAGTAAATTAGTTCTAAGTTGTTTCTCTCCTTGATTAGT
Source organism: Natrix helvetica (assembly GCF_964273705.1). Lineage (NCBI taxonomy): Eukaryota > Metazoa > Chordata > Lepidosauria > Squamata > Natricidae > Natrix > Natrix helvetica. The sequence continues at coordinate 163,993,848 of NC_138550.1, read as the reverse complement.
TTCCACCTATTGCTTCTTTTCCTGCCTTCAGGTGCTTTGGAGGTGATTAGGGGACTGGAGGTTAAAACACATGAAGATAGTTGCAGGAATTGGGTACGTCTAGTTTAATGAAAAGAGGTGACATGATAGCAGTCTTCCAATTTTTCAGGGGCTCCTACAAAGATGAGGGGCCTACTCAGAAGTGGCATTCAGCCAGTTCTGACCGGTTCTGGTGAACCGGTAGTGGACATTTTGAGTAGTTCAGAGAATTGGCAAATACAACCTCTAGCTGGCTCTGGTGCCATCTATTCACTGCCTCCCAAGTCCCAGCTGATTGGAATCGCAGCTGATCAGCTGAGTCTTCTTCTCTTGCCCTGCACAGAGCTGGAAAGCATGTTGGTAGGGTGGGGAGGGAATGGAGATTTTACAGTATCCTTCCCCCAGGAGTAGGGTGGGAATGGGGATTTTGCAGTATCCTTCCCCTGCCATGCCCATCAAGACATACCCAGCAAGACACGCCCCACCCACAGAACCAGTAGTAAAAAAAAATTGAATCCCACCACTGAGTCTACCTATTTTCCAAAGCAGCTGAAGGCCAGATAAGAAGTGATGGATGGAAACTCATCAAACAGAGATCCAATTTAGAACTAAGGAGAAATTTCCTGACAGTGAAGACAATTAAGCAGTGCATTGATTCGCCTCCAGAAGTTGTGAATACTCCCTCACTGGAGGTTTTTAAGAAGAGACTAGATAGTCATTTGACTGAAATGGTATAAGTCAGTGATGGCGAACCTTTTTTGGCTCGCGTGCCATAAGTAGGGGGAGCACAGGGGGGTCGTGTGCAGACGTGCCACACCCATAATGCAATGCACCCCCCCAGTGCGCATGCGACCCTCCGAGCAAACTGGAAGTCACTTCTGGTTTGCTCGGAGAGTTGTTTTAAGCGCTCTGAAGGCTTCAGGGACCTTTAAGAGGCTTTCCTGAAGCCTCCGGAGCAGTCAAAACGACCCTCCAAGCAAACAGGAAATCCATTCCTGAACTTCTGGTTTGCCCGGAGGGCCGGTTTTTTGCGCTCCGGAAGCTTCAGGGAAGCTCATGAAGCCTCCGGAAGGCTTCCAGGGGGAGGGTCTTTTCGCCCTCCCCAGGCTCCTATAAAGCTTCTGGAGCCTGGGGAGGGCGAAAAATGGCTTTTAAAAAAGGTGAACTCAGCTGGCCAGCGTGTGCATGTGCGCTGGCCAGCTGACAGGGCAGCGCCTCGCGTGCCCTGACAAATGGCTCCACGTGCCACCTCTGACACGCGTGCCATGGGTTTGCCATCACTGGTATAGGTTCTCCTGCTTGATCAGGGTGATGGACTAGAAGACCTCCAAGATGTCATCTCTCCTCTCCTCCTCCCCTCTCTCTTCTGTTATTGGACTGGCACTACAGAATTCCATGCATCCACCTTCAGTTATGGAAGAGCATTGGACAATTTTGGGCCTCTGAAAACTCAACTTACCTCACAAGATCGTTGTGGGGATAACTGGAACTTAACTGTCCGTTTTGCACAATACATCAACTTAGAAAGAATTCTAAGTGAAATAAAAATACACCAATCTTACTATGTTGGATAAATGTTGCTCTGGGCTTCCAACTGACCTGGTTAAGCCTCTGTGTAGCTACAGCTGGTCGTAGAGATCACAGAGAACAGAGTGCATTTGAAGTACATTATAACTTGTTCATTCAGTCTTAAAAGTGGCCTCTGGCTTATGTGTCTGACTTTTTGAGATGGGTATTGGTTTCAAAGGTAATGGGAGGTAGACTGCCTTGTCAAGATATGGAAATAGTTTTGATTGTTTCAGACAGTTCCGGCAAGTTGAAACCACAGAGAGAGAGAAAATTGGGAAAGAAGGAAGGAAGGAAGGAAGGAAGGAAGGAAGGAAGGAAGGAAGGAAGGAAGGAAGGAAGGAAGGAACGAAGGAAAATCTGAACCTTTTTGCTCTATGGTTTCTCATATTGTTATGAATTTTTTTCTGTCTTAATATTGACAATTTACTACTGATTCATGCACAATCCCTGCTGATGTTTTAATTGTCTTCCATGCCAGTGAAAAAAGGAGGACACCAGCAAGGCCACTTATGGAAATTTTCTCTCTGTCTATCATCTGTCTGTCTGTCCGTCCATCTGAAGTTATGAAAAAAATTAAGGATCTGCTCAAGAAATACATGTTTGTGGCATTTGGTGGCCCAGTGGTTAGAGTGCAGTACTACAGGCTACCTCTTCTGCCTGCCAGCTGCCTGCAATTTGGTATTTCAAACCCCACCAAGCTCAAAGTTAACTCAGCCTTCCAAGATGGGTAAAATGAGAACCCAGATTTTTGGGGGCAATACGCTGTAAACCACTGCAAAAGCGGTATATAAGTCTAAGTGCTATTGCTAGTGTTATTCCCATTCTTTCTAGTACTTGCGTATTTTCATAATGAAGAAAGAGTTTTCTGAAATATTTCTGTTCTATGGACTGGCTCACGAGCCAACATTCATCATAATGAAGCCAATTTTTTCATGTGAGGAAACGTCAGCCATTTTTATTTCCATGGAAACAGGATCTTCCTATAAAGGTTAACATCATCAGCCAAGTGTATACCCGGGTCAGAAACAGTCTTCCAAATTTCATCACCAAGTTTCCATGCTAAGGAGATGGATGCACAATTTCTCTCATTTTCTCCCAGAGAAAAAAGACATCCTTCAACCATTTCTGAAGGACAGGACTTCTTTTTCCACTTGGAGATTTACCTGTGCCCTATATTTTGCACTACTCAGGTGACCTTGAGGCAGAGGTGGTATTCCATCAGTTCTGACCAATTCTGGCAAACCGGTAGTGGAAATTTTGGGTAATTCGGACAACCGGCAAACACCACCTCTGACTGGCCCCACCCCCATCTCTTTGGTGCATCCCAAGTCCCAGCTGATCTGTGTCCCAGCTGATTGGCTGGGTCTTCTTCTGCTGCCCTGCACAGAATGGAGCTGGGAAGCAGGTTAGTGGGGTGGGGAGAGAATAGAGATTTTGCAGTATCCTTCCCCTGGAGTGTGATGGGAATGGAGATTTTGCAGTATCCTTCCCCTGGAGTGGGATGGGAATGGAGATTGTGCAGTATCTTTCCCCTGGAGTGGGATGGGAATGGAGATTTTGCAGTATCCTTCCCCTGGAGTGGGATGGGAATGGAAATTTTGCAGTATCCTTCCCTTGGAGTGGGATGGAAATGGAAATTTTGCAGTATCCTTCCCCTGGAGTGGGATGGGAATGGAGATTTTGCAGTATCCTTCCCCTGGAGTGGGGAGGGGAATGGAGATTGTGCAGTATCCTTCCCTTGGAGTGGGATGGGAATGGAGATTGTGCAGTATCCTTCCCCTGGAGTGGGATGGGAATGGGGATTTTGCAGTATCCTCCCCCTGGAGTGGAATGGGAATGGAGATTTTGCAGTATCCTTCCCTTGGAGTGGGGAGGGGAATGGAGATTTTGCAGTATCCTTCCCTTGGAGTGGGGAGGGGAATGGAGATTTTGCAGTATCCTTCCCCTGGAGTGGGATGGGAATGGGGATTTTGCAGTATCCTTCCCCTGGAGTGGGGACGGGAATGGAGATTTTGCAGTATCCTTCCCCTGGAGTGGGATGGGAATGGAGATTTTATAGTATCCTTCCCTTGGAGTGGGCAGGGAATGGGGATTTTGCAGTATCCTTCTTCTGGAGTGGGATGGGAATGGAGATTTTATAGTATCCTTCCCTTGGAGTGGGAAGGGGATGGAGATTTTGCAGTATCCTTCCCCTGCCACGCCCACCAAGCCACACCCACCAAGCCACGCAATGCCACAGAACCAGAGGTAAAAAAAATAATCCCTCCACTACCCTGAGGGCACAAATAAACCTACCCTGAGGGCACAAATAGCCTCAACGACTTTCAGAAAGAGGACCAAGGATGACTGCAATGAATATAAATCCTTCCAACCATTCAATCAGAACTGAAGAAGCTTCTTTTATGAGAAGCAAAATGTCTTCAAGAAAAAAACAAAGTCCAATTGCCTTTTGCAAAAGCAACTTTGAAACTCCATTGGAAGAGTTCCCACTCTTTTGGACTGAATGGAAGTAGAGAATGTCAGAGTTTGTTGCAGCAATCAAATCCAGAAAGCAGAAACAGGTAACTGATTCAGCAGGATTCATTAACTTCTCTTTATATATAATACAACACATGAAGTAAATATACAACACCAAAAGCATGGTTTCCCACGTGGTAATAAATACAAGCAAAACGTAAGCAGAGGAGAGAATAGTTTCAGTTCAGAGCAGCAGACTAGTTTTGAGCTCAGCACAGACTCAGAGCTACAGAGCTAAGCCGCGCCCAAGCTCCAAACTGTTTCAGCTCCCATTGGCGGATCTTGTTACCAAGCCCTATTCCAGTTCAGAAATACTACACTTGACAGAGAAAGCCAAAAACAGCAAAAGATTTTAGAGAGGTCCAGGTACGACTGGAAGCAGACCATTTCTCAGGTGGTTTCCAATTCACTCAGTGCAAGGGCATGACTTTCCAGCCATGAGATTGTCTCTCTATTCCTCTTCCCTTCTGAAAGAATATCAAAAGCAATTTTCTTTTCATCAGATTGTATTGAGAAATGGCAGGAGTGGTGGTGGTGGTGGTGGAAATGCAGAATCTCTCGGCCCAATACTTTGTGAAATTCTATTTCCTGTTTTGGAAAAGCTTAGTGGCCCTCCGACTTTGTAGAGCATTTTCAAGTCGTAGCTATACTCTCTGCTTTCTTATTTTTCACCAGACTGCATTCAAAGAATGTCAATCCAATTCCTTTCTGCTTTAAAACTGAGCAAGAATCCTTCTGCAATCTTACTTTTACTGCAATGAGCTCAGGGAAGAGAGGAAATTCTCCTTCGCTGGTAAATGACAGCAAACAAAGGAGGATTTTGTGTGTGTGTGTGTGTGTTTGTGTGTGTGTGTGTGTGTGTTTATGTAATGTTTGGGTAGATAGAAATAAGATTCAGGTTCATCTTCACAAATGGTAGAACTGAGCCAGAGTTAATGTAAAATAAAATAAGTGTTTAGCTTTTGCTAAACCCAATGAGCAAAATAGCACAGATTAGTTTCCATCAAATATTATGGATTTTTAAAGCTTGCATTCCTGAAAACAAAAGAGACAAGATGGCTCAGTGGCCAAAAGGCGCTGAGCTTGTCGATCAAAAAGATCGGCAGTTCGGTGGTTCAAATCACTAGCGCCGCATAACAGAGTGAGCTCCCGTTCCTTGTCCCAGCTTCTGCCAACCTAGCAGTTCGAAAGCAGGTAAAAATGCAAGTAGGAAAATAGTGGCCACCTTTGGTGGGAAGGTAAGAGTGTTCCATGCATCTTGAGCATTTAGTCATGTCAGCCACATGACCATGGAGATGTCTTCGGGCAGCGCTGGCTCTTCAGATTTGAAACGGAGATGAGCACTGCCCCCTAGAGTCAAGAACGACTATCACATATGTGCGAGGGAAACCTGGAGAACATTATGCATAAACCGGATGACACATAATTTGTGTGCTGAGGTTAATAATAATAATAATAATAATAATAATAATAATAATAATAATAATAATAATAATAATAATAATAATAATAATAATAATAATAATAATAATAATAATGTAATCAGCACACTGGGTGCTATTCCCAAAGCACTGGAATTACATTTAAAACAGTTAAAAATTGACAAAATCACCATCAGTCAAATGCAAAAGGCCGCACTGCTTGGAACTGCACGTATATTACGAAAATACGTTACGACGTCCTAGGCCCCTGGGTGGGGCCCGACTAGTAATCAATGCCAAATCCGGCGAAACAACTGGCCGCTGTGATACAATTCTGTTGATGCAACAATAATAATAATAATGAAATCTAAATTGAATGGTGGAAATACAATCAAGGCCATAAACACCTGGGCAATACCAGTTATAAGATACACAGCTGGTATAGTTAACTGGACACAAGCTGATTTGGACATTTTAGACCGAAAAACCAGGAAACTAATGACAATGCACTACAGTTTACATCCACGTGGTGATATTGATAGACTATACCTACCCCGGAAATCAGGTGGCAGAGGATTATTACAAGTGAAGCAAATAGTTGAAGAAGAAAAACATGCACTGGCTGATTATTTAAAAGAAAGTCAAGAACATATATTAATTGAAGTGAAGAACAAAAATCTATTGAAGGCCCAACAGACGAAACAAGAATACAAAAAAGATGTGATAAAATTAAGAATGGAGAGTTGGCAGAACAAAGCATTGCATGGCCAATTTCTGGAAAAAATAAAAGATAAAGTGGACAGTGAAAAAACTTGGTTATGGTTAACAGCAGGTACATTAAAGAAAGAAACAGAGTCATTAATCCTGGCTGCGCAAGAACAAGCTATCCGAACAAATGCCATTAAGGCCAAAATTGAAAAATCCCCTGATGATGCCAAATGCAGACTCTGCAAAGAAGTTGATGAAACTGTTGACCACATACTCAGTTGCTGTAAAAAAAATCATGCAGACTGATTATAAATTGCGCCACAATTCAGTAGCACAAATGATCCACTGGAATTTGTGCAAAAATTATAATATTAAAACAACAACAAACTGGTGGGAACATAAGCCTGAAAAAGTCATTGAAAATCAGATGGTCAAGATCCTATGGGATTTTCGTATACAAACGGACAAAATACTGGCACATAACACACCAGACATCACACTGGTTGAGAAAAATAAGGTTACAATCATAGACATCACAATACCAGGTGATAGCAGGGTCGCCGAGAAGGAACATGAAAAAGTCACGAAATACCAGGACTTAAAAATTGAAATTCAACGATTACGGCACAAACCAGCAGTGGTAATTCCAGTGGTAATCGGCACACTGGGTGCTATTCCAAAAGCACTGGAATTACATTTAAAACAGTTAAAACTTGACAAAATCACCATCAGTCAAATGCAAAAAGCTGCACTGCTTGGATCTGCACGTATATTACGAAAATACGTTACGACGTCCTAGGCCCCTGGGTGGGGCCCGACTAGTAATCAATGCCAAACACGGCGAAACAACTGGCCGCTGTGATACAATTCTGTTGATGCAATAATAATAATAATGGTATAGGGTTAACTGCCTGAACAAGGGGGTTGAACTAGAAGATCTCCAAGGTCCCTTTCAACTCTTCTATTCTGTTCTGTTCTGCGCAGTTCTGTTCCACTCTCTTTGTCAGGGGAAGATTTCACCCTGAACTAAATGAGGTCTAGGAGTCGTGGCTTTTCCAAACAGGCATATTCTTCAAGAAGCGAAAAATAAATAAAACCCGAAAATATGTTCTAATTAAAAACAAGCTTTAATACAAAAATAAGAAAATAGAAATAAAACAAATCTATCTAATTGTTATATTTTGGCAGAAACAGTTTGTCTCCCAGCTTCCTGGCAGACGAACAAAGATCAAAAGGAAAGAAGTCTCTGGAATGTGTGATGTGTATAAACATGTTAAGCATGTGCAATAAATCATTGCTGATAAAGCTTATGACCTGCGCAGTAATTCTTTCAGTAACTATTCAGTTCAGTTCGGCTAGCAAACCAATTAACGCAGTGACACTCTTGCTCTACCTCATTGGTTCAGTGCATAACCAATATTTGTGGCAAAATTCCCAATAGACATTCCCATTGCAACCTTAATGAACTAAATCCCGTTTTCTTTTGCTTTGTCCTTTCCATCTTCCTGTGTGATGCTTCTGAGATCCTTTCTCCTATCTCAATTGAGGACTCTCTCATGCATCAACCTTCTCATTTCCAAATTATATAAATCATCCAAATTATAGATGAAGCTGCAAAGGCTACCCCCCCCCCCCCCGCTCCCAATCGTCTCCGCCCTTGATGGAGGCCGATGTCATTTGCCATCAGGTCTTTGTGCAGTTAGTACCATCATCCCCAGAAAAAAGAAAAAAAGTGTTTCCTGTCTCTTCTTTTGAAGGGGTCATATCTTCAAATGCTTTGATGCACAGGGATATTTCTTTCTTCAAACTTCACCACTCATTAAAATATACTTGAGGCAGAGAATGCAGGAAAAGTGAAGGGGAGGAGAGGGAAGGGACATGAAGGGAAAGGAAGAAGGGAAGGGGAGGAAAAGGGATGGAAGGAGAGGAAAGGAGAGGGGAGGGGAGAGGAGAGGGGAGAGGAGGGGGAGAGGAGAGGAGATGACAGGAAAGGAGGGGAAGGGAAAGGAAAGGAAGGAAAGAAGAAAAGGAAGGGAAAAGATAGGAAGAGAAAGAAGGAAAGGAAAGGAGGAAAGGAAAGGAGGAAAGGAAAGGAGGAAAGGAATTAAAGAAAGGAAAGAAGGAAAGGGTGGCGAAGGAAGGGAAATGTGGTACAAGAGGGAAGGTTGGGAGAGAAAGAAAAGGAAGAGAGAAGTGAAAGAGAATGACAGGCAGGCAGGCAGGCAGGAAATCTTACACCTCAATCTTATTAGCAATGCTCCCTGAATTTTTGTTTGTTTTGTTTTGCGTCATGTACAACAGCAAATGCCAAAAGAAAACAACGGAGCAAAGCCTGTGCAGGGCATATGCTTTGTCTCCTTGTTAACAATCTGAGCATGTTCTCCAGAGTGACAGGAGTGGGCATTTGTTGCATGCTCAGCCATCCATTCCAACCAAAGCAGGCAGTGTCTTCAAACTTGAGAAGGCCTCTTGACAGCCCTCACTCCAGTGACGTGCGGTGAGGTTTATGACTGGTGAGGCACTGACACAGTACTGAGTTTCAAATATTTTTAGACTTGTGGACTTCAACTCCCAGAATTCCACAGCCAGGCATGCTCAGTTCCAATTTAAAGCGACAGTATTTGTTTTTCTCCTTTGCTCCTTCTTTCTTTTTCTTTTTCTTCTCCTTCCCCTCCTTCCTCCCTCTCTCCCTTCCTCCCCCCCCTCTCTCTCTCTCACACACACACACACACAGAAGTTGGATTGGACTATCTCTCCTACCCCTTCCCTCTCTCACTCACTCTCAAACAAACCCCCACACACACAAAAGTTGGATTGGATATCTTTTCCAGTGGCTTGAAAGCAGCTCCTCTGCCATCCCCCCCCCATTCCCCTGCTGCCTTTCCCAAACACCTCCACCATTGCAAATGCAGCCTGCTGTCTGGGTGGAACACAAATGCCTGGAACACAATAAAGCCCACCCACCACCTCCTGCTGGCAGGCTGGGGTGAGAGGAGAGGCAGAGAAGCCTCTTCCAAAAGAAAGAGGCTGGGGGGAAGTGTGTGTACTACAGCATGGCTCTTTGCCTGGCTTCCTGCCTCCTCCTGTGGTCTCCTCAGTGCTCGCTTGTGCTCTCCCTCCCCAAGTGTAGTTTGATTGCAGGTGGAGCCACGTTGCCTTTTCAAACTTGTAATCAGTGAAGCTGGGCTAGATTTTTATATAGTTTATCCAGCTGTGTGTGTGTGAGAGAGAAATGAATGGTGGCCTGGGGAGGAAGTCACTACACATGGGGAGGGAGAGCAGAGTCATCCACGGTGAGGCAGCAACTAGCTCAGCTTTTTCCTTTTACTTTTTTTTTCATGATGAGAGTGGGGAGGCTGTGCCTCACTTGCCTCACCTGACTGCACGTCACTGCCTCACTCCTTATTGATCTCTGAACTGCACATACACACACACACACACACACACACAGGAGGGACACAAGGGAGAAATGGAGGGAGAGAGAGACTCACACACAGAGCTTAAGGTAAAGATTCCCCTTGCACAAATGTGCTAGTTGTTCCCGACTCTAGGGGGCAGTGCTCATCTCTGTTTCAAAGCCGAAGAGCCAGTGCTGTCCGAAGACCTCTCCATGGTCATGTGGTCGGCATGACGAGACACCGAAGGCGCATGGAAAGCTGTTACCTTCCCACCAAAGGTGGTCCCTATTTTTCTACTTGCATTTTTATGTGCTTTCGAATTGCTAGGTTGGCAGAAGCTGGGACAAGTAACGGGAGCTCACTCCGTTACACGGCGCTGGGGAATTCGAACCGTTGAACTTTCTGATCGACAAGCTCAGCATCTTAGCCAGTGAGCCACCTTGTCCCGTAGAGAGAGCCTAGGACTCTACTTTCCTACCTATTGAACTAAGTTCCAATGCTTCTTTTACTCCTTTATGACCTCATTCGAGGACACCAATTCTTCTGCAAGACCAAGATGATCGCAGTTGATCTAATCCAGCATGTCAAACTGAAGGCCCGCGGGCCAGATCTGGGCTGTGGGGTGCTTAGATCTGGCCCATGGGGCCAACCTGGAAACAGCGAAAGGCCGGCCCGCGGTGCATCTTCCAATGTAAACAGAGCTCTGTTTTCGCTGGCAGAGGGTTGCAGGAAGCCGTCACAGCCAAAAATGCGCAGGAGCCCATTTTCACTGGCAGAGCGCTTGGGCCACCACACGCACCCCCAACACCAAGCTGGCCACACACACCTCAGACACACACACACACACACACACACACACACACACCCAGCGAAACACCACCCTGATGCAGCCCTCAATGAAATCGAGTTTGACACCCCTGATCCAGGGGTGAACTGCTATGGGTGTCAGTCCTGCAGCCATATTCCATGATTTAATTTTGGGTGATACTTGGAACGCTGACATTGGGTTTGCCCAGGTTCGGGAGTTAATGTTATGGCCAGTTTGGAGAACCTTCAAATCTCACCCCTGGCTGTGCCTGTTGTAATTTATTTGTTGTAATTGGCCTGGCCTGGCCTGCCCCTCCCAGGAGCCTTTTTGTGGCCCATTTTGGATGCGAGATAAGTGCAGGGCCCACGTGGAGGCTCAGGGAGGTGGAAAAACAGGCCTGCTAAAAGTTCCAGAAGACCAGAAACTGGGCCCATTTCCGGCCCTTGGAGGCCTTTCCACATTGCTTTTAAAATTCATTTTTATGTGTAAAAGAATCATATTTTAGAGGCATTCTTCTGGGCAGCTTTAGGCACCCTGTCTGACCAACTTAGCATTGTGATTTTCATCAGGATGTACCCAGGCTCAGTGGCTAAGACTCTGAGCTTGTCAATCAAAAGATTGGCAGTTCAGTGGTTTGAATCCCTAGCGCCGCATAACGGAGCGAGCTCCCGTTACTTGTGCCAGCTTCTGCCAACCTAGCAGTTCGAAAGCACGTAAAAACGCAAGTAGGAAAATCGGAGCCACCTTTGGTGGGAAGGGAACAGCGTTCCGTGCGCCTTCTGTGTTTAGTCATGCTGGCCACATGACCACGGAGACATCTTCGGACAGTGCTGGCTCTTCGGTTTTGAAATGGAGATGAGCACCGCCCCCTAGAGTCAGGAATGACTAGAACATATGTTCGAGGGGGACCTTTTCATCCTACTCCCTGCCTCCTCCAGTTGAAAGCATCCTTCCCTAATTCCATAGGGAATTCCCCCCCACACACACACACTCCATGCAGGTGTTTTTGGAGGCTTCTCCCCACTCCAATCAGCAAAGTTCATCAGCAGCTGATGAACTTCAAATACAATTTCTTGAGCATCCTTGAAATCAGAGACAAAAGGAAAGGAAGACACCAAAACAAACCAAAATCTAGTCTTGGCTGCATGGGAAGCAAATCTGAGAAGAGATTTATAAGGGGATATAAATTCTTACATTCATATCCCCTTACTGAATTTGAATCCTGCCTTTAATACTTTTACAAATAACAAAAAGGGGCAAACCTATCCAACACATCATCCTCCCTCCATTTTCCCCACAACAATAACCTTGTGAGGTGAATTTGGCTGAGAGAGAGTCATAGGCCCAAAGTCACCCAGCTGGCTTTCATGGATAAGGTGGGACTAGAATTCACCGTCTCCTGGTGATTGTCCCAAAGTCACCCAGTTGGCTTTCATACCTAAGACAGGAATAGAGTTCACCATCTCCTCGTGATTGGCCCAAAGTCACTGAACTGGCTTTCATGGTTAAGGTGGGATTAGGACGCACAGTCATCTGATTTGCATCCAAACTGGCTTTCTAACCCTTATATTTCTCTATCCTGATATTCTTCCAGGCCTAAATAGATATTTAATTCTTGCCATTCATTTAATGTTTGTAACAGCTTTGAAAGGTGTTATAAGAGCAAAAGCTTCATTTTATGAGCTGACTGGTAAGTAAAAGGTAAAGGTTCCCCTCGCACATATGTGTTAGTTGTTCTCGACTCTAGGGGGCGGTGCTCATCTCCGTTTCAAAGCCGAAGAGCCAGCGCTGTCCGAAGACGTCTCCATGGTCATGTGGCTGGCATGACTAGACACCCAAGGCGCAGGGAACCAAAGGTGCTCCCTATTTTCCTACTTGTATTTTTACATGTTTCGAACTGCTAGGTTGGCAGAAGCTGGGACAAGGAACGGGAGCTTACGCAGCACTAGGGATTCGAACTGCCAAACTGCTGACCTTTCTGATGGACGAGCTCAGCGTCTTAGCCACTGAGCCACCTCGTCCCTCATGACTCTTTAAAAAAAAAAGTCATTTGAAAGTCAAGCCTCTTTAAGAAGTAAACCATCCTTGTGTTAGAATATTTTTATAATATGGTATGAGGATATTTCACTGGAGCATTTACGCTTGTATTAAGGCTAGGAAACCAACTCTCTTTTCGTTTTACTTTAAGATGAGTTGGCTGTCTCACACTTCATTGTTCACAGACCTTCAAAGTAGTTTATCCAGGGAAGTGAAATAAGGCGTACATCCCAAGGATTTTCCTTAGAAATTATTCTCAGAAAACGTAAAAGGGCCATGGGCAAGGAAGAAAGTTCCTTATGTGGGGATGGAACTTGGTCACTGGGTAAAGGTATCAGGTGAGAAGAATTGGAAGTCCATATTAAGTTCAATAGGAGAAACGGTGGCTTAGCGACTAAGACGGCTCAGCTTGTCAATCAGAAAGGTCGGCAGGTTAGCGGTTCAAATCCCTAGTGCCACGTAACAGAGTGAGCTCCCGTGACTTGTCCCAGTTTCGGGTCTGCTGGGAGATGAGCGCACATGCGAGGGGTGGGGGGCGCATGAGCCTATGTGCAGAGGTTGTGTGTGCATGCACAGGGGTTGGGGAATGTGGCACACACACACACCCTGCACCCCATTTTTTGGTTCCAGAGAGTTTCAGGGAGGCCCATTAGCACCAAAATGGGGGTCTTGTGTGCATGCACAGGGGACGGGAGAGCACAGGGTGTGTGTGAGTACATGCACAAGAATGGGGCCTGCAGGGAGGGGGCATTCCCTTATGGGCATGTGCGCACGCGCTTTCGGCACCGGAGGAAAAAACGGCTCTCCATCACCGGAGTAGGGTCTCTTGCTTGAGCAGGGGGTTGGACTAGATGACCAACAAGGTACCTTCCAACTCTGATATTCTGCCACAGTTCCTGCACTTTATCTTGCACAGAAATCACAGCATTCTGGAAGCTCGGTTGCCATTCTGGGTGACAATGTTGTGAAAGGCCTCACATAATGGAGGTCTGTTGAAGCAGCTGAGCTTCCGGCAAAGATGCAAGTAGGGCTGGTGGTGGCAGTTTGGTTTTTGGTATTTTGGAGGTTTGTCTGCTTCTCTGTACCTGTCACTCATGGAATATTAGACCTTACGGTTTGGGTTACAGCCACAGATCTATGGAAAAAGGCAAATGGGCTTGATAAAAGGATGATTTTCTATACCTACCCTGCCTTTGACTTTGGAGTCAGCTGCAAATGGAAACTCTGGCTCATTAGTATGCAAGCACATTACTCTAAATCACACCTTTAGCCACTCCTGCGATGATACTGACAACATTATTATAGGCTGACACCCGGGAGCCCCCACCTGACACACAGTTGTGTTTGTCTACAAAACAAAGGTGATCAGAAGAAGTGGGGGGGGGAGTGAGGACGGGAGCGTTGGTTCAATGAATGTCACGGGCTTCTATTTATACACAATGTTATATTGCTCCTGCCGGGAACCTTCCCATTAAGTGCCTCCAGATGATTTGCATGATAAAAGCGGCGCCTGGATGGGGTGACTTTAGAAAGAACCCCCCTTTTCGGTTTTCATAAAGAAAAAGGGTTTTGCTATCTTCTTCCTTTGCTCTGCAGAAAACATGGCCAAGAAAACTGGATTCATGGGGAAAGCGTGTCTAACTAAGGAGTTTTGGTAGGCTCAAGATGGAAATGCTCAAGGATGTCACCTCTACTTCTTCTTTTTACTAGATTAGACTTACAAAATTTCTGCAACTGTTCTTCATATGTTTTAGCCTCCAGTCCTCTAATTACCGTACTTTTCAGAGTATAAGACGCACCTTTCCCCCCTAAAAGAGGGTGAAAATTTGGGTGTGTCTTATACACTGAATGTAGCCCCACCCACCCACCCACCAGCCCCAACCCTTTGGCCTCTGCCGCCCAGCAATTTACCTCTTTGCAGCAAACAGGGGCTTGCAGAGGCTTCAACAGGCTACAGCAATCCCTGCAACCTGAAACAGCTGATGATCAGGAGAAATTGAAAGTGAAACTTGCTCTTTGCTCCACAGGCAAATTGCTGGGAGGCAGAGGCAGATTTTTTCCCTTGTGCTAATCAGGCTGTTTGCTGCAAGGAGGTAAGTCAACAACTATAAATGCCTATGGAACGTTTATACTTGTTATCTTGTACATGTTTGATGAACTAAATAAATAAATACATAAATGAATAAAAAAGAGCCACCAGTCACTTCTTGGAGATTAAGAATAGCTGGCATAAATTATCAGAGCATCAGTGTTCCTGCAAAACTTCAAAGCTATCAACTTGCATGTGGTATGGAGGCTTTCCTTCTTAGGTTAAAACAATAACAACAGAATAACAGAGTTGGAAGGGACCTTTGGAGATCTTCTAGTCCAACCTCCCTGCTCAAGCAGGAGACTCTAGACCAGGGGTGTCAAACACAAGGCCCATGGGCTGGATTCAGCCTGTGATATAATCAGATCCAGCCTGGGGGGGGGGGGCTGTCCTGGAAAATGTAAGGAGCCGGCCCATGTTGCTTCAGCCTGGTCTACTCAATGAGAAGAGGAAACTTTGGGCCAGTATGACTTCAGCTCGGTGTATCCAGTGTGAAGAAGAAACATGCCAGCAGTTTGGGGAGTGGCGTCAAGCTTACCACGCCCACCCAGTTGGCCATGCCCACCCAATCGGCCATGCCCACCCAGTCGGCCACACCCAATGAGTGGCATCAAGCTGGCCATGCCTACCCAGTTGGTCACACCCACCCAGTTGGCCATGCCCTGCTAGTCTCCCAAGGTCAACCACAGCCCTGATGCCTCCCTCAATGAAATTCAGTTTGAGACCCTTTCCCTAGACCATTTCAAACCATGTTTATCAGATCTCTTCTTAAAAACCTGCATTGGAGCACCCACAATTTTTGGAGTCAATTCCACTGATTAATTGTTCTATCAGGAAATCTCTCCTTAGTTCTAGGTTGCTTCTCTCCTTGATTAGTTTCACATCTAACTTCATTCACATTGCTGGTACCTCATTGTTGAAACCCCTTTCCCCTACTTTTAAGACAATGGGGAAGCCGGATGCACTCAACAACTTGACCTCCAAAGCACCTGAAGACAGGACAAGAAGCAATGGATGTAAACTAATTGAGGAGAGAAGCAACCTAGAACTATGGATGAAGTTCCTGATACTTAGAAGAATTAATACATGGAACAACTTGCCTTCAGAAGTTGTGATTACTCCAACACTGGAGGTTTTTAAGAAGAGGTTGGACAAGCATTTGTCTGAAGTTGTATAAGGTTTCCTGCTAGAGCGGGGAATTGGACTAGAAGACCTCCAAGGTCCCTTCCAATTCTGTTAATTCTGTTAATCTGCATTGCCTCTGTTTTTTAAAAAATCTTCAAGTCCTTCTTTGAATTCTTAGTAGGTCCTGCAGATCCTGCTTGCTGAAACAGAGCTTCTTCTTAGCATTTTGAGAAGGATAGGACACATAACTGGAGTTTAACATCCAAACTAGGCAGAAGAGGCTCTCTGAACAGTGACACAGATTCGACCCTGCCCACATGCAACGAGGTTCCACCACCTAAATTCCCAAGACTGTCCTCAACCTACCTCAGCTACAGATAGACAATTAGATATAGACAGTGACCGAAGAGGGTGTCTTCTGGAAATGGTTATTATGCTGTATGAATATGTCAATGATCGAAGAGGCTGTATGAATTTGTCAATGTTAGGTTACCATATGAGTGACACGGTAGCTCAGTGGCTAAGACGCTGAGCTTGTCGATCAGAAGGGTCAACAATTTGGCAGTTCAAATCCCTAGCGCCACATAATGGAGTGAGCTCCCGTTACTTGTCCCAGCTTCTGCCAACCTAGTAGTTCGAAAACATGCAAGTAGAAAAATAGGAACCACCTTTGGTGGGAAGGTAACAGCATTCTGTGCACCTTTGGCATTTAGTCATGCCGGCCACATGACCACGGAGACATCTTTGGACAGTGCTGGCTCTTTGGCTTTGAAATAGAGATGAGTACCACCTCCTAGAGTCGGGAACGACTGGCACATATGTGCAAGAGGAACCTTTACCTTTTTCTTTTAGGGTTCCCATTTCCGGACTACAAAATTTGAAATGGCAATAAAGTTCTCTGCATTTCTTTGCTCCTGTTAAGTCATCCTCTAGTTTTTTTTTTTTGTGTGTGTGTGCAGCCCAGGTATAATTGCCCTACTTGGTGTCTTAAGCAGCGGTGTCATAACAGAACAGATTTGGGGCATAGCTAGATGGATTGCCGTACTTGCAAATTCCTCCAAACGGCATTGGGTCCCAAAGCTTTCCCCTGATGTACTAAGCCAGCAACAAAAATCAAAGGAGGCGATTAGGTTAATCTGGCAAAATGTGTTTGTGATGAACTCCTGGTGGCTCCTGGGAATTGTAGCATGTCTTTTCAAGGGCTGCTTGATAATCTGCTTAAGCACCTTGCCCAATATAGAGGTTAAGATGACAGCTCTGTAGTTTTCCAAATATTCCGCTTTTTCTCCCTTTAGGTGATAGGGATAGCATTGGCTCTCATCCTGTCTTCTGGGACTTCACCAGTGCTCCAAAAGTTCTCAAACATTACCCAAAATTCTTCTCGCAGTCACATCTGCTAGTTCCTTCAGTTCTGCAACATAATCCTTGTGGCTCGAATTGACTTAAATTAGACAAGTTTTCTCTCTCCAATCTTAGTCCAATGTATCTGTCCTCCTTTTCAATCCTTAGTTTCAATTTCCACCTTCCACAGCAGTGTCATAGTAATCAAGGACGACTCCATTCCTGTTTTGACGCAAAATAGGAGTTTAGACGTGCTTTCTCTTCCATGGTGGCACAGTGGTTAGAATGCAGTATTGCAGACTGACTCTGTTCATGAGTTCGATCCTGATCGGCTCAAGGTTGACTCAGCCTTCCATCCTTCTGAGGTCGGTAAAATGAGGGCCCAGATTTTTGAGGACAATATGCTGACTCTGTAAACAGCTTAGAGAGAGCTATAAAGCACTGCGAAGCAGTATATAAGTCTATTGCTATTCTCACCATTATTTCCTCACCATTGTTTTCTCCTTGCAACTCACTTTTCTTTTTATTTATAATTTAGGTAAAGGTTCCCCTCACACATATGTGATAGTCGTTCCGAACTCTAGGGGGCAGTGTTCATCTCCATTTCAAAGCTGAAGAGCCAGCATTGTCCGAAGACGTCTCCGTGGTCATGTGGCTGGCATGATTAAATGCCCAAAACGCACACAACGCTGTTACCTTCCCACCAAAGGTGGCTCCTATTTTTCTACTTGCATTTTTTACATGCTTCTAAACTGCTAGATTGGCAGAAGCTGGGACAAGTAACGAGAGCTCACTCTATTATGTGGCGCTAGGGATTCGAACTGCCAAATTGCCAACCTTTCTGATCCACAAATCAGTGTCTTAGCCACTGAGCCACTGTCCCTCATTTATAATTTTCTGAAAGAAAAATGTTTGTAGCAAGCTTGGCTTATTCTAAGCTTTATCCTTCCTGATACAATTCTTACACTTTCTGAAAGCTAACTTGTATTCTTGTTTAGGTATGTTCCTCTCTTTCCATTTTTCTGCGGATATCCTTTTATTTCTTTTCCCCCCTTCAGCATTTTAGAGAACTCTGCCCAGCAACTTCACTTCTTTTCTTTCCTTTTTTTCCATTTTCCCCTTGGGATTGTTTGTGGTTGTGCCTCTTAAGGAGTCTTTTTTGTAGAATTTTCCCATTCACCTTCAGGTTTCAAGGCTTTGGATCCAGCTTAACGTCCTTTAGAAGAAATCAAAATTCACTCTTCTGAAGCCCAAGGTGTCAGTCTCTGACTCTTCTATTTTCTAGATACCCCAGCTTTCAATAATAATAGGATTTCTCTTGCTTTGGGTGCTAGTTGCCTTCCACCAATTCCTGCTGTTGTTGAGGATAAGATCTAGGGCAGCAGACTTACTTATTCTTCCTTCTACCTTCTGACACATTGTCAGTAAGAGATTTCCAATAGATATGAGGATAATTGAAGATCAACATCTAAAGGGCACCTGGTTGTGGAAGGCTGCACACAAAAGGGATAGCTGAATTATACAAAACTGGGGGGGGGGAATGGAAGTGAATGTCATTCTTATAATCTATATTGCAACTGGAATTAAGTTTTAGACATAAGCTCAAGCCGATAAGCAGATCTGTGGGTTGTTTTTTTTTTGGACAGCCCAACTTTCTCTCAACACGGGAAACTAGATCTAAGACGATGGGACAACCTAGGCATGTCAACTCTTATAACAAGGAGTACCTCGAGTCTGACAGGTGATTTTGTGATGTTTTTTTTTAAAAAAAAAACATTTCTGGAATGTTTATAGCCGTAAACGGAGGATGAGCCACAGGGAACTGCAAGAAAGGAAGCAGACGGGAAGGGAGGAGGAGGGGAAGGGAAAATCGGTAGAGATTACCGGTCCAGAGAGGTTGTGCTTGTCTTTGATATAGACTAGCTGCTCTTGACCATCACGAAGATGTTTATCCTTGTGGAAAATTGGCAGCGTGGGGGTGGATTGCTCTCAGCTCACCGCACAAAAGATGTGACAGGGACTTTGAGCTAATGGAAAGCTCTCTGCTTCATGAAGAAAAAACGGGAGGCCGAGGCTTTTGAAAAGCAAAAGAGCTTCGACTTGTTTGAACTTTAGTTTATCTGATGGAAACATTTGCTGTCAGCTCAGCTCGGCTTCTCTTTCTTCTTTACCGAGACTGCTAGACGGCCCTGACAGAGATAAGCTTCCAAAAAGAGAGAGAGAGAGAGAGAAAGAGAAAGAGAGAGATAGACACAGAAAGAGAGAGAGAGTAAAGGGCAGAAGTAGGTAGCAACTCCACCGACAAAAGTGAGGGAATGAGAGTTGATGAAAAGGATTTTGAGGAGAAGGAGAAGAGGATTATGAAGGAACTGTTAGTGCATTGTATTTTTGGCCTTGACCTTGGGAGTCGTGTTTCCATGCTCCTCTTCTGAACAATTGAATACTGCAGACCGGAGGATCCCATTGCTGTTTCAGTCCCCGGTTATTGAATGATACACATTCAGTGTTTGATCATCAAAATAAATTACTTTTCCAAATTTTATAAAAGACCTAGATCCCCGCAGGGCAACAATGAAGTATTCTAGAACAAACTATTCTGACCGAGGCTTCCCAAGAGCCTGAAGCAAACTCCTGGTCCCAACAAAAGCCCCTTTCATTAATTGGCTGTGAATTCCTCTCATTCACATCCAGCAAAGTCTTTCAAGGGAGGATTTACAGTCACAGACCTTATCTGGCTTGGAGATCTGACAGGCCGACAGGCAAGGAGTCTCAGAGACTCACAAACCAATTAAGCAAACGGTCTCCTGCAAACTCCACTCCCCTTTCGCTCCTCTTTTATTTCCTCTGGGAGGGGCCATTCGTCATCTGGCCTTACTCCCAAGTCAACCCCCGCTCTTTAGTTTTTCCCTTCATCTGGCAACTCTGCGCATGCGCACACTGGGAACAGGCTCCAGCTGTTCATCTGCCTCACTGATGCCTGACTCCGAAGGCAGCTGATAACTGGCATACGGCTCTGGCCCCCTCTCTGCCTCTGACACAGAGCCCTCATCAGAGCCTTCCCCAGACACCAGGACTGGCCCATGTTCCCCCCTCAACCTCCTCACTGTCCGAATCGGCTGCCAGCTCCACTGGCCACTGGTAGACCACAACCCCAATGCTGTTTCAGTCCCTGATTATTGAATGATACATGTTCAGTAGTTTGATCATCAAAATAAATTACATTTCAAAATTGTATGAAAGAGCTAGATCCTGCAGTGCAGCACTGAACTACTCTGGAACAAACACAAAATGAATCAAGAGTTTGTTCTCCTTGGCAGGAGATTGATGGTGAGAAGGGGAGTGAAAAAGCTCAGCAGTCAAAAGACTGAGGTTGTTAGCTGGAGAGCTGACAGCCTGGGTTTGAGACCCGATCTCTGTGCGACTTGCCACGACTCCTGCCCACCTAGCAGTTCAAAAGCATGCAAATGCAAGTAGATTAACAGGTACCACTGGTGGGAAGGTAACAGCGTTCCGTGTCTCTTTGTTGAACAGCCATATTTGGCCACATGACCATAGAAAGCAAACTAGAACTAACTTCCCAATAGTTAGAACTATTAATCAGTGGAGCAACTTGCCTCCAGAAGTTGTGAATGTTCTGACACTGGAAGTTTTTAAGAAGATGTTGGATAACCATTTGTCTGAAGTGGTGTAGGATTTCCTGTTTAGGCAGGGGATTGGACTAGAAGACCTCCAAGGTACCTTCCAGCTCAGCTATTCGGTTCTGTTCTGTTCTGTTCTGTTCTATTCTATTCTATTCTATTCTATTCTATTCTCTCCCTCTCCTACACACTCCACACTTTCCAACGTAACTCTGAAGTAAAATGAGACCTGTGAAATTCTTAGCAGAGATTGCACAAGTGAGGGAGCGACATAAATTTAAGCGTACAATTCATTGAAAAATGTTCCAGAAAACACACAACTTTTAAGTTATTCTTGATAGGCGTGTTAGGCTCCAGGTAGGCCTCGCTTGTTTTCCTCAAACATTTCTGTTGCTTTTGGTTGTATGGAAAAAAAATACATTTCTTTTTTTTAAAAAAGATTAAATTACAAACTCAGCAGAAGAGGGGAACATTATCCCAGAGGGTTGAGGTCATTCCAAATTACCTTCCACGGGGTGCCTCATATCTGTTAATCCAGTAGTGGCGGCAACAACTTCCAAAGCTCCCCTGTTGTGTTTTTTGAGATAATCTTTCTCTCATTCATTGTACCCCATGCTAAAACAACATTGTTGTCCTTTCTCTCTTGGCAGCCTGCAGACCATTGTTTCCTATGCAGCTGAGCAATTGTGGAATGCAGAGAATTAGCTATTAACTTTGGGAGATGAAGCTGATATCGTGAGGCGAAATAACTGGGATTGTTATACAAGATTAAAAATCCCAGTGTCCAGAATGAAGGACTGGACAAAAGTGTGCGCAATTTCCAACTTCTGCCAGTTAGAAATATCCCCCCCCCCCAAAAAAAAAAACAGTTCTCCAGCAATGACAACAATATTTGGGGAATCTTTGCAACAGCAAGTAATGTTTCATTGAGGGCAGTTTGTGTTATCTGCCTCTTTTCGGTGCGTATGTGTGTGCATCAAATGCTTTTAAATGAAGATTGATTCCTGATGTTTACATGTATGTAGCAGTCCCCAAAGAGTGTATGTAACTAAGATAGTGGTTGAAGTGTTCTAATCAAAGGTGTGTGTGCCTGCAGGTGTGCAGGTGTGCAGGTGTGCATTTGTATGTGCTTTCAAAGTCACTGTGGATGCCTGGCGACAAATCTCTGCAGTTTCCAAGACAAGATTTTTTAGAAGTAGCTTGCCATTGCCTCCTTCCTAGGGCTGAGAGAGAAGGACTGGCCCAAGGTCAGCTAGTTGGCTTTCTACCTAAGGTGGGACTAGAACTCATGGTCTCCTATCTTGTGGCCTAATACCTTAACAAATTTCGTTGTATTTAAGTACAATGACAATAGAGATTATACTTATACTTAACCACTATACCCAATTGATTTGGAATACCGCACTAATTAAAAAAAAACTTGGAATACTGCATCCAATTTTGGTCACTGCAACATAAAAAAGATGTTAAGACTCTGGAAAGAGTGCAGAGAAGAGCGACAAAGATAATTATCATTTTATTTATTATTGATTTAGTTTGACAAACAGGTACGAGATAGCAGGTATAAGCATAAACATGGACATGAACACAGGAAATGGGTACGAATAAATGGGGACAGTTGGACAGGGACAGTAGGCACGCTGGAATGCTTATGCATGCCCCCTTTACCAACCTCTTAGGAATGGGGTGAGGTCAACAGTAGACAGTTTAAGGTTAAAGTTATTGGGGTTTGAGGATGTAACATCAGAGTCAGGTAGAGAATTCCAGGCATTGACCACTCTGTTGCTGAAGTCATATTTTCTGCAATCAAGTTTGGAGCAGTTTACCTTGAGTTTGTATCTATTGTTTGTCCATGTTTATTGCAGTTGAAGCTGAAGTAGTCGTTGACAGGTAGGACATTGTAGCAAACAATTTTGTGTACTGCGCTTAAGTCAGATCTTAATCAGCATAGTTCTAGGTGGTCCAAGCCCATAATTTCAAGCCAGGTGGCATAAGGGATTCTATTGTGAGCAGAGGAATGGAGGACTCTTCTTGTGAAATACCTCTGGCCTCAGTCGGTTGTATTAATTAGAGGGATGGAGGCTAAAACACACAAAGAACAGTTGCAGGAATTGGGTATGTCTAGTCTAGTAAAAAGAAGAACTAGAGGTGACATGATAGCAGTGTTCCAATACTTCAGGGACTGCTGCCATAAAGAAGAGGGGTTATCCTATTTTCCAAAACACCTGAAGGCAGGAGAAGAAGCAATGGATGGAAACAGAACAAGGAGAAAACCACCTAGAACTAAGCAGAAATTTCCTAACAGTAAGAACAATCAACCAGTGGGAAAAAATGCCTTTAGAAATTGTGGGTTCTCTGACACCAAAGGTTTTTAAGAAGAGACTGGATAGCCATTTGTGTAAAATGGTATTGAGTCTCCTGTTTGAGCTACACAATGTATTAGGACACCTCCAAGGTTCCTTTCAACTCTGTTATTCTGTTATTTCTGACTTTCAATGTTCTAACTATTTGTAAATCCACCTTTTTGTGAGGGGTGAAAGACAAGGGGAGGAAGGGTTTCAAAAGAAATTCTACATGACTTAGCCTAACTATAACTAAGGTTGGGAATTGGCTCTTATAATTTTCAAGATTTCTATCTGCACAGGTTAACAAGAAAGAGACCTCCCCAAATTCCCATTGTCCTATGGGGCTTAGTCCAGCCTCAACACCATTTACAGACATGCCTCCTAAATCGGTGGTCTTCTTCTTCTTCTTCTTCTTCTTCTTCTTCTTCTTCTTCTTCTTCTTCTTCTTCTTCTTCTTCTTCTTCTTCTTCTTCTCCTCCTCCTCCTCCTCCCGCTCCTCCTTCTCTTCATCCTTCCCTCTCCCCTCCTCTTCCTCCTCCTCTTCCTCCTCCTCCTCCTCTTCTCCTTATTCTCCTCCTCCTTCAACTTCAGGGTCACTTTCATTCCTGCTGAAGTTGACAAAGCACCTACAAAAAAGTTGATCAATTGAAGCGGAGCACCTAAAGCCAAGGCAATCAGATGTTGGCAAAGAGTAACATGAAGGACAGGGCTGTCTCCTACATCTCCCCCTCACCTTTCAGATCTGGGATAAGGAAGACAACAAAAGAGGAGACAAGGAAGGAGAACCCTCAGCTCAGCTCTTCTCTTCTCCTGAGTCTCTTGCCAACCAGGGCTAAGCGGCGAATTAAGCTACTGCAGCACTTCTTTTCAAACGTTGCTTAATGGCATCTCCCGCAATTACATTTCTTGCTGAATGGGAAAGATAAGCTGACACAGCTTCGACCGGGCTCCTCTGAAGTTTTGTTCTGCTTTTCTATTGGCAAGGCCCAGCTGTTTGTCTCAGCCACTTGTAAGAAGAGATGATACAATATGCAAAACAGACACGGCAATATCGAACGCGGGAAGCCACTGAGATTTCGCATCGCATTAAGAAACCCAATGCATTTAAGAAATAGATTATTTGCACAGCGTGGCTTCCCTTTGCCCACTGAAATTTTCTTTTAATAGTGATGGGGGTGTGTGCATGTGTCTGTGTGCATAGCCTTTGTGTGTGTGTATGTGTGTGTGTGTGTGTGTGTGTGTGTGAGTCACTGTGTGTCTGTGTCTAATGTCATTAATGATTGACTTTCCCTCCACTTGAAATAAGTGTGTGTCACTTTTCAAACTTTGTTGGGAGAAATTGCTAATGGTAATCAAAAAAACAAAACAAAAAACCCCCCTCCCTTCCCCCGGAAAGTCATATGCACTGTGAAATTGTTGTTTTAAATAAGATTGGCTAGAGTTTATGAAGGAGGCTCCTTGTGGTTAGGAAATGTCAGGGGCTTTAAAGCATATTATTTTCTTGAAAGCTATTTTCTAAAATAAAGAAAGGAGCCTCTCTTTGGTGAATAATGTTTAGATCCAGCAAATGAATTTCCAAATCAGGCATCGAGAAGAAAGAAAATAAATTCGGTGAAATAACAGTCATTTGAAGGAGGCAGCTCGATGCTATTGTAAGTGGTGTGGCTTTCGGAATTATTCCATATGTATTTATTTCATATATGATTTATTTAAGAAGTCTCACCCTGCTTTTTATTTAAATTACATCAATGCAGTTTGCAGGATAAATTTAGACTCTTTTAAGGCAGTTGAATAGTTTTAAAATAGAGAAGCCCATAAACAAATAAACAAACAAACCGTCAATAAGATCTATGTATAGAAAGGCACAATGTAGTTATGCTAAAAATGCAATAAAAAATCGTATGATGGGGTCACATGTCCTAGATCTACATAAATCTAGTTTGTTGGCGTTTATGACTGAAAGTTTCTCCTCCCAAAAGTTTTTTTTAAAGCAGAAAAAGGGAAAGATCCCCCCCAAAAAAGAAATCACAAAATAGTAAGGAAGGGAGGAGAACAGGGAAAACCCTGAGGAAAGTTACTAGAACAGTAAAAGTAAATGAAGAAAAGATACAATAACCACAAAAATAGGAAAAAAGAAAAAGAAGTTAGGGGAAAGGGAGAGAAGAAGAAAAAGAATTAAAAGTGGAAATTTTTGAGAGCCCAAGAGAAAATGGTCAAAAGAGGAAGAAAGGGGGAAATAGTTACATTAGTAGATCAAAGAGAATACTAATAAGATTGTTATTGTTATGTAACTAATTAAGAAATAAAGAAATTATAGTATATTGTTCATTGTGGAAAAAAATGAAAGAAATGCTCTCTATGTTTAAATTGAATTAGAGGATGTATGCCGTTTATATCAAAATATACCAATGGAGAAAATAAGAAATGAAAAATTGGTCGTAATTTTAAAGGGGCAATTGAAGATATTGTTTATGTATTAAGAAAAAAAAATAACTACAAAGATGAAAAATAATGGAAGAGAATAATTTGGCTGAAAGTGAAAACAAAGCTATGATGTAAAATGGACTATGTAAATGAGAGGAAAAAGACTCAGACAATGCTTTGTTCCTATAATATGTATAATTTGTATTAAAAAATAAAAAAAAACTTTAATTAAAAAAGGGTTTTGTAAAGGTAAAACTGTTAAAGTCTTCTGCCTATTTTACATCTTCTTATACAATCAATAATTCACGGGAGAACTATTTCAGAGAAAAGAATTAAAGAGCAACTCTTATAGGGATGTGGTATGTTCTCAGCCGTATATTATTATGGGTAGCCAAGAGGTATGCAACAGTGTGTTGTGATCCGCCAACGGTCAGCAGAGCAGGCAGCAGATTCAGACAGTAAGGAGGTTGGGGAGGAACCTGGGCCAGTCCTGGAGTCTGGGGAAAGCTCTGATGAGGGCTCTGGGTCAGAGGCAGAGAGTGGGCCAGGGCCGTCTGACAGTTATCAGCTGCCTTCGGAGTCGGACATCAGTGAGGCAGACAAGCAACAGAGTTGCCAGACGAAGGAAACAGCTAAAGAACAAGGGTTGACTTGGGAGTAAGGCCACAGGTGGACAATGAATGGCCCCTCCCAGAGGAAATAAAAGAGGAGCGAAAGGGGAGTGGAGTTTGCAGGAGACAATTAATTCGCTTATTTGGTTCGTGACTCTCCGAGACTCCTTGCCAAGTTTTGCAGATATCGGTCTGGCAGCTCTCCAAGCCAGATAAGGTCTGTGACTGTAAATCCTCCCTTGAAAGACTTTGCTGGATGTGACTGAGCAGAATTCACAGTCAATTAATAAAAGGGGGTTTGTCGGGACCAGGAGTCTGCTTCAGAGGTGGGTTGCTGCCGGTTCAGCCTAAATCGGCTGAACTGGTGGTAGTGGTGGCAAGAGGCTCTGCCCACAAGCTCGAATGCTTCTGCACATGTGCAGAAGCGTCATGCGGGTGAGCGAGCGTGCACAGTTGTGCATCCAAACCGGTAGTAACGAAATTGGCA
The DNA here is from genome assembly GCF_964273705.1 of Natrix helvetica. Taxonomy (NCBI): domain Eukaryota; kingdom Metazoa; phylum Chordata; class Lepidosauria; order Squamata; family Natricidae; genus Natrix; species Natrix helvetica. Next base: position 163,967,312 of record NC_138550.1, on the reverse strand, counting down.
ATCCACCTCTGGTCTGCTTCATGGTCTCAGGAAGCCTGGGTAAGAACACAGTTTCTTTCACATTGCACAATCCTACCTCCATTTTGCAGCCTCCGGGAATTTCCATATTCCCACTAAGACTCAATCACAAAGACTAAGGGAAGGTACTGAGAGCCAGTTTGGTTTAGTGGTTAAGATGCTGGCCTAAAATGCGGGAGACAGGGAGTTCTAGTTTTGCCTTAGATATGGGTGATTTTAGGCCAAGAGACATTGAGTCTTAAGTACCACCTTAGGAATGAAAGCCAACTGGGTTACTTTGAGCCAATCACCAAGGAATAGTGAGTTCTTTTTTTAAAAAAAATATTGTTTTAACAAACATATAAAACACACACACACACAAAACTTAGACGTACAACACATTTACACAGTGCAATACAAACAGGAGCTTCCTGTTCTTTCTAGTAGCAATTATCAATCGATAGCGCTCACCTTATATTATTTCCCAGGAATGGTGAGTTCTAGTACCACCTTAGGAATGAAAGCCAGCTGGGTGACTTTGGGCCAATCACCAGGAGATTATGAGTTCTAGTACTGCCTTAGTCATGAAAAATGCCTGGGTGACTGCACCAATCACCAGGAGCCTATGAGTTCTACTTTCACCTTAGGCATGGAGGCTGTCTGGGTGACTTTGGACCAGTGAGTCTCTTTCAGCCCAACCCCGCTCCCTGGGTTGCATTGTGAGGAAAATAGGAAGAGGAAGGAATATGAGGTATGTTAAGTGCTTTGAGTTCTCTAATAAGTGCCAGAAAGTAAGTAGTGAACTCTTGACAATAATTATTTTCCCTAGGGTTGAGGGAATCAACATCATTGCTAAAAGGCGCTCCTCCCTTTGAGCTGAGGGAAGATAATTTCTCCTGCTCCTGAAATTAATGAATTGGCTGCTGAATTCCTTATTCTATTCTATTCATCGATTCTCTTCTGTTCTGTTCTGTTCTGTTCTATTCCAGATTCTATTCTATTTAGTCCCATTTAAGTGTCCCCATGAGCATTGGTGTCATATTTGTCTCTTATTTGGAACATGAACACTGCCTCTGAAATGTGGTTATTGGGAGAAATAATGCCCCCTTGGTATCCCTTTGCCTGCGGAATTTACAACCTTGTAAACTGCTAATTACCTGATCACATCCTGAAGGAACTTGGGACACTCAACAGCTAGGTTTTGCATGGATTCTATGAAAGATTTACAAGATGTTCTTTTCCCCCCGAAGATATCTGTACTATATGGAAAAGGACCCAAAAGGATAAAACATTCAAAAAATAATCAATATTGCACCACTACAATAAAGGTAAAGGTTCCCCTCGCCATATGTGCTAGTCGTTCCCGACTCTAGGGGGTGGTGCTCATCTCCCTTTCAAAGCCGAAGAGCCAGCACTGTCTGAAGACGTCTCCATGGTCATGTGGCCGGCAGGACTAAACGCTGAAAGTGCATGGAAAGCTGTTACCGTCCCACCAAAGGTGGTCCCTATTTTTCTACTTGCATTTTTACATGCTTTCGAACTGCTAGGCTGGCAGAAGCTGGGACAAGTAATGGGAGCTCACTCCGTTATACGGTGCTAGGGATTCGAACTGCTTAACTGCTGACATTTCTGATCAACAAGCTCAGCATCTTAGCCACAGAGCCACCATGTCCCTTGTACCACTACTATTTGTACTACTACAATCAAGGGAACCTACCAACAACGCGCGGAGGGGAAATGGCCGCCGAAAACTAGCCGGAAGAATGGATACCGGCGAAAAAGCCCTGAACTCTGACAGCCCTAGATGTCGGTGCAGCTCCTTCTGCTGGATAGATTTAGACTTGGGTTCCCTCGCGAAAGCAGCTCAACTCGGGACCGTCTGCCTGCCCCGCCGCCTGCTGCTGCTGCTGTCGCCGCTCCGAACCGGATGGCCTCCAAACCCGCCAGCTTTGTCCCTGGGAGCTGCTGGCTAGAAGCGGAGGAGGAGGCGGCACAAGGAAGAGAAGGAAGAAGGAGCCGCGCCGCTTTGGAGGCGACTGAGGTGCTGCGCTCCCGCCGAGGGTGACTGGCAGAAGGTCTGGGAAGGAGTCGAGGGTGACCGGCAGAAGGTCTGGGAAGGAGCCTCCTTTTTTTTGACAGTGAGAACAATTGATCAATGGAATAGCTTGCCTCTCAGAATTGTGTGTGCTACAACACTGAAGGTTTTCAAAAGCAGGCTGAACATCCATTTGGCCAATTCTGACTGGTGTGGTGGGCTAGAGGTGAAGCTCTTTCCTCAGAATCAGGAGTCTGTGGGTTCGATCCTAGGTAGGAGCAAATATTTCTCTCTCTGGATACAAAAAGAAAAGGTCTGCTGCCAACTCAATGTAGGAAATTAATTTCCTCCCATTCAGAGGTGATATTCAGCCAGTTCTGGGAAACCAGTAGCAGAAATTTTGAGTAGTTTAGAGAACCGGCAAATAGGCTGGCCCCGCCCCCACTGCCTTCCAGCATCCCAGCTTTTGTTGCCCTGAACAGGAGAACGGAGCTGGAAAGCAGGTTAGTGGGGTAGGGAGGGAATGGGGATTTTGCAGTAACCTTCCCCAGGAGTGGGGAGGGTATGTGGATTTTGTAGTATCCTTCCCCTGCCACGCCCCACAAAGCCACACCCACCACCCACGCCCACCGAACCAGTAATATATATCTTTAATCCTACCACTGCTCCAATTGAAACTCTAGTTCATAGAACTGATTCTTTTATTTCTCCACTGTGGGGCAGAAAATACGTTCAAACAACACTTTTGCCTTCTTATTTTTGAATTCGGAATGCCCAGACTCTTATCAACATTGAGAAGAACAAGCTTTGATTCTAGGTGAAGAACTTAATGTGTCAAAAAATAGGGAACTTAAATGTGGTATATATCAGATATACCACCGTAAGTGTTAGAAACGCACTCCAGACACATTTTTTTAAAATTTTTGCTCATAAACCACTATCAGGAAATGCCCTGTCAGACTTCAGAACGCCCATAGAGGGTTAATTTACCCTACCATTAAAAAACGGCAACGTAGAGTAAGATTTAATCTCTGAAGTTCAGGTAGTGTTTCAGCTCTTCTTTTATTTCAAGTTGCTAAAACTTGACCCGATTTTACTCTTTGCCTCTGGCTGTTGCTGGTAGCAGAGCAAAAGTAGGTCAGTGATAAATATGTTTATTCTGTCTGACATTTTTACTGATGCCGAAATCCACCCCTGCCAATTTCTCAGGCCCCGCCATTTTCCTCACCATCCTCTTACTTCTGCAGGTGAGACCGTTCTTAAATATCATTTCAGGGTCAGTGATAAATATGTTTATTCTGTCTGACATTTTTACTAATGCCGAAATCCACCCACGCCAATTTCTCGGGCCCTGCCATTTTCCTCACCATCCTCTTACTTCTGCAGGTGGAACCGTTCTTAAATATCATTTCATTGTCTCCCATTCAAAACGTCTTATTGCAGGGAAACAGAGTGGCATGCAGTAAAACTGAAGCGCTTTTCAAACTGCCAAAGAAGGACAGTGGGAAGGCAACAGGTCACCCAATTAGGACCGAAAGCTGAAGGGAAATGTTCTGTCTGATTATTACAACTGCCACTGAGAGTTACTTGAAAGAGCTCCCAGTTCTACCATTTAAAAGGTGAGATTAGGTGTACTTATTACTGGAAAGAGGAAATTATCATCACCCAGGGAGAGAGAAAAAGATGAGTGTTGAGAAATAGTCCGAATGATATGCATATATACAGTGACAGGCTCCTGTTGAATCTTCCATTGGCCTGAGATTCAGTCGCTTTCTAGAATCAACTGAAAATGGCCTTTTTCAATCTGTAGATTGGCACTAGATGCTGTTTGGGCTGGAAGATATTGTATTTTTGAATTTTTGTTATTACACATTGTTCTATTTAGGCTAAGAGAGTCCCTGCATCATTGTGGTAAAAACTATATATATATGTATGAGAAGTGGGGGAGAGATGATAGATTGATAGAAGATAGATAGATAGATAGATAGATAGATAGATAGATAGATAGATGATAGATAGATATGATAGATTGATAGATAAATGATAGATAGATAGATAGATAGATAGATTGATAGATGATAGATTGATAGATGATAGATAGATAGATGATAGATTGATAGATGCAGGTGAGGGTATTAAGAAGATAGAAGAGGGTATCGAGAAGAGAAACAGAGACAGAGACAGAGAGAGAGTAGATAGATGAAAGATTGATAGATGATAGATCGATAGATAGGTAATAGATAGATAGATGATAGATAGATAGATGATAGATTGATAGATAGATGGATAGATGGATAGATGGATAGATGGATAGATGGATAGATGGATAGATGGATAGATGGATAGATGGATAGATGGATAGATGGATAGATGGATAGATGGATAGATGGATAGATGGATAGATGGATAGATGGATAGATGGATAGATGGATAGATGGATAGATGGATAGATGGATAGATGGATAGATGGATGATAGATGGATAGATGATAGATACAGTAGATAGATGATAGATTGATAGATGATAGATGATAGATGATAGATCGATAGATAGGTGATAGATAGATGATAGATAGATAGATAGATAGATAGATAGATAGATAGATAGATGGTAGATTGATAGATGATAGATAGATTGACAGATCGATAGATGCAGGTGAGGGTATTAAGAAGATAGAAGAGGGTATCGAGAAGAGAGACAGAGACAGAGAGAGAGATGATAAGACAGGTAGATACATATGCAACATTCCAGGACAATCTTTAGCAGGAACTCACATAGTTTCAGCAATCATATGAACTGAGATGGATCTGACTATGAGTTCTAGTCTTACCTTAAGCATGAACCTAAATAGTTACCTTGGTCTGGCCACTCTTTCTCAGTCCTAGGAAGGAGGCAATGGCAAATCCCTTCTGAACTTACACTAGTAGTGTCTATTCAAAGCACTGGTGGGGGGGGGAGAGACTTGAGAAAAAGGGACATGTGTGACCTTCTGTGCAAAGTCCACAGGAAAGCCAGATTCACTTAACAACCGTGTTAACTAACTGAAGAACTGCAGGAATTCACTTAACCAGTGTGGCAAGACAAGTCATAAAAAGGGGCTAAATTCACTTCTAAGTCTCGCTTAGAAACAGAATTTGGGCTCAGTTGCGGTTGTAAGTCAAGAACTGCCTGCGTAGATTAGCAGTCTGGTTGAAAGCTGAACTGAGATCATCCTTTCAGCCCTCTTTTCTTCACATTCAATCGATCAAGAATCGAGCTGGAAGGAGCCTTGGAAGTCTTCTAGTCCAACCCCCTTCACAAGCAGAAAATCTATACTATTTCAGATAAATGTCTGTCCAGACTTTGCTTAAAAGCCTCCAGTGATGAAGCACCCACAACTTCTGAAGGCAAGCTGTTGATTGATTGGAGCCATGGTGATTCAGTGGTTAGAGCGCAGTACTGCAGGCTACTTCTGCTGCCTGCCAGCTGCCTGCAATTTGGCAGTTCGAATCTCACCAGGCTCAAGGTTGACTCAGCCTTCCATCCTTCCGAGGTGGGTAAAATGAGGACCCAGGTTGTTGGAGACAAGAGGCTGACTCTGTAAACCCCTTAGAGAGGGCTGGAAAGCACTAGGAAGCGGGATATAAATCTAGATGCTATGGCTATTGCTATTGTTCTCACTTTAGGAAGTTTCCCCTTAATTCCAGGTTGCTTCTCTTGTTTAGTTTTCTTCCATTGCTTCTTGTCCTTCCCTCAGGTGCTTTGGAGAATAAATTGACTCCCTCCTCTTTATGGCAGCCTCTCAAATACTGGGATACTGCTATCATGTTCCCCCTAGTCCTTCTTTTCTCTAGAGCAGGGGTCGGCAAACTTAAACACTCAAAGAGCCATTTGATGCCATTTTCCACATTAGAGAAAACACCGGGAGCCACAAAGGTCCTAACCGGAAGCCCCCTGTTCAATTCTGGAGCTGACCGGAAGTTCAGTTCCCCCACCATAGAGTCTCCTCCTAGCGTGCCATATTTTTCCCCTCTACCTGTCATAACCGAAAGCCCTATCAATTGTGGAGACAACTGGAAAACCCTCCCCTTGCCACAGAGTCTTCTCCTGGCACACTGTGCTTCTCTCCCCCCACCCTCCCCTGGAAGCTCCTCTCAAAATTGTAGCGCCGACCGGTGACGGAGCTGCAGCAGAGGTAGGAAAGAGCCACATGCGGCTCCAGAGCCACAGTTTGCTGCCCCCTGCTCTAGACTAGACTAACCCAGTTTCTGTAACCGTTCTTCATGTGTTTTAGTCTCCAGGCATTTAATCATCTTATTTGCTTTTCCCTGCACTTTTCACAAAGTCTAGATACAGATTAATAGAATTGGAAGGGACCTTGTAGGTCATCTTGTCCAATCCCCCCTGCCCAAGCAGATCCTACACCAGGGGTGTCCAAACTTGGGAACTTTAAGACTTGTGGACTTCAACTCCCAGGGGAATTCTGGGAGTTGAAGTCCACAAGTCTTAAAGTTCCCAAGTTTGGACACCCCTGCCCTACACCATTTTCGATAGATGGCAGTCCAGTCACTTCTTGAAAGCTTCCAGTAATGAAGTCTCAACAACTTTTTTTATAACATTTAATTTTAATTTTTATCTAATTATCTAATTTAATTTCATCTAATTTTTAAAATCTTATTGCTATATTAATTGGGTTTGGCTTTTTGGATACTTATCTAATTTCCTTTTAACTTCCTTTTAACTTTTGTGATATGTGTTTTTTAATGTTGTATGCCTCCCTGAGTCCTTTGGGAGAAGGGCGGCATATAAATCCAATAAATCCAAACCCAAAAATCCAATCCAACATGGTGACCAAAACAAGATGCAGTATTCCACATGAGGCCTTACTGTTGTAGGAAGTTAAAACCCACCCATCTCCTAGAAAAATGAAATATCCTGGGAGATACTGAAAAGGCAGAATATTATATTTCCCTGGATCAGAAATGGAGATACATGTTTTTAGGCAGGAAACACTCTAAATAGCCCCCATCTTTGTCAATGGGACGTTAAAAGGCCTGAGCCAGTCTATTCTACACAACAAAGGTAGGATTAACCTTCTACCCATCTCACCACATGGCACCTGGTAGGATTGCGTCAGACAGCAGGACAAACAGGCTTGGGTCTCAGTACAGCCTACAGAGTTACCACTGTATCACTCTCTGGGGAGTCTCACCACCAATCAGAATGCATTTCTTACACAGGAACAGGAAGCTCTCAGGTGGGGTCCAAGAGAGGGCATAAAACCAGGGCACTTTCAGCAACTTGGCCTCTTTGCTTCTTCACCCAACATCTGGAAGCATGTGATCCCCCATTTCTGTTCCGGAGCTCAAGCCATGTGATCCTGTCCACCATTAAAACCATCTTTCCAAACAAAGCTGCCATGTTTCCAGTGTCTTTTTCCCCACTTGGAGCTGAACCCAGAAAGACATTTCTTCCAACACTATAAAGTTTTATAAAGCAGCACTAATACTTTACATGATTTTGATTTGATGGCTCTGTTTGCACATTGGAAGAAATGCCCATCTGGATTCAGTTCCAAGTGGGGAGAAAGACACTGGTAACATGGCGGCTGCTTGGAAAGAGGTTTTTTTTGTTTTTTTTTAATGGTGGACAGGACCACATGGCTTGAGCTCCTGGGGAAAAAAAGGAGGATCACATGTCTGGAAGATCTTGAAGAAAAAATGGGGAGAAATGCTGAGAATGCCCTGATTTTATGCCTTCTCTGGGTCCCATCTTAGAGTTTCTTGTTCCTGTACAAGAAATGTATCCCATTGGTGATCAGACTCCCAGGGGGCAGGGGTCTTAGCTATCTTTGTAAGCTGTCTGTGTTCCCGGCCTAGCTGAATCTTGCTGGGTGATGTAATCTCCCCAGGTGCCATGTGGTGAGTTCTGTTGCTTGATGGGTAGAGGGCTAATCCTATCACATCCTGAGGGCCATGTCTTAATCCCATCACCCTGGAGTTGAAGGGAGGAGGTCTTTGTTATGTAGAAAAGACTGGCTCAGGCCTTAATGGCCCATTGACAAAGGTGGGAGGATGAGTTTCTGCCTCCCTTTTAGGGAAAATATTCAGCCCTTTTTAGTATTTCCTAAAATATCTCATTTTCCTAGGACAGGGGTGTGGGCTAACTTCCTACACAACCAACCACTACTGCTGGTTTGCTCATGGACATAGATGCACGCTTGATGTGCGCTCTGCACACATGTGCAGTTCAATGAAAATTGTTCTATGCATGCACAGAAGCAAAAAACGAGGTGGCGGCGCCTATGCACTGCCTGGAGAACTGGTTCGGGGGCGTGGCAGGCCTGGGTCGCTGGAACTGCCAAACCACTACCAATTCAGCTGAACCAATCCGAACCGATAGGAACCTATCACTGCAACCAAGGATTGTATTCCCTTTTTTGACTGCTGCCACACACTACTGGCTCAGATTTAAGCGACCGTCCACTAGGACTTCAAGGTCCCTCTACACCATGGGTCGTCAACCTGGTCCCTACTGCCCACTAGTGAACGTTTTGGGATTCCAGGTGGGCGGTAGGGATTTCGGAGGTTGAAACCTCCTTTTGAACTAACGTGCGCGAGAATGTGTGCGTTAGGGATTTCGGAGGTTAAAACCTCCTTTTGTGCGAATGGGCAAGCGAGCGCAAGCGCGTGCACAAGCAAACACGTGGGAAGAGGAAGGGGAGGAGTAGAAACTGATAGAAGGGACAGGCAGAAGCGGAGCAGAGCAGTTGCAAAATAGGAGAAAGAAAAGGCAGGAGAGAATTGTTGTTGGCTAATAATAATAAGTGGGCTAACTAGCTCAGCCTTACTTTTGTACATAGCCCTAAGGAAGATTTAAAAAAAAAAAGGAGATAAAAAGGAAAAGCACCGAAAGAGGAGACCTTCGTTTGTTCCTTACGAAAATCGAACCAGATATCAAATATTTAGTCTCGCAGCATCAGCCTCAAAGATCTCATTAATCACTCGTAAAGCTAATTTCTATTTACTTTATTGTTTTCTAATTAAACTGTATAAAGTTAAAAACATTATAAACATGCATAAAGTAGAAATAAAAAGATAAATGTATGTACATTTCTTTTTTTTTAAAAAAAACACCCTCCTTTCTAAAAAATATTCCGCACTTGCGCAAAAACTGGTGGGCGGTAAGGAAATTTTTCCATCAAGAAAGATCCATTAGTGGGCGGTAGGTAGAAAAAGGTTGACTACCACTGGTCTACACAGTTACTATTTGTAATTGTGGCATAGTTCCTTGGTGGTGGGGACTGTTGTTTTAATTCTCTTTCCAAGTATGTGTAAGAAAGGCATAAGCTTCCGTTGACCTCCACTCTTTCCCTGGGGAGCTAATGAAGTCTTTTTTCTTCCTCTCAGTCATCATCAGCCTGCATTGAAATGATGGTCCCTATTCTAGACATGGTTATTGCAGACGAGACGCTGTGATGCCCTGTTGTGATTCAGAATATCAAAGTGTTTAGGAAGATTGTCGAATTTGCATGTTTATGAAGTCTACAGAAAAGAATATAATTTAATTGATGATGTTCGCTTTGCTGGAGCCCGGTTTCTGTGGTGCTCCATATAGCAAATAAATTGCCTGAGAGAGACACTGAATCTTATTAGGATCATGATCAAGTACTCAAGAAACAGGCGAGATAAAAGTCATGTAGCCATATGGCTGATAAATGTCAAAGGAGAGTTTTTTTTAAAACTCAACTCAACTCTAAGGCAAGAATCATAGAATAACAGAGTTGGAAGGGACCTTGGAGGTCTTCTAGTCCAACCCCCTGGTTAGGAAGGAAACCCTACACCACTTCAGATAAATGGTTGTCCAATCACTTCTTAAAAACTTCCAGTGTTGGAGCATTTACAACTTCTGGAGGCAAGTTGTTCCACTGATTATTTGTTCTCAGTGTCAGGAAATTTCTCTTTTGTTCTAAGTTGCTTCTCTCCTTGATTAGTTTCCATCCATTGCTTCTTGTCCTGCCCTCAGGTGCTTTGGAGAATAGATTGATCCCGTCTTCTTTGTGGCAACCCCTGAGATATTGGAACACTGCTATCATGTCTCCCCTGGTCCTTCTCTTCATTAAACTAGACATATCCAGTTCCAGCAACAATTTTTAATATAGTGAAAAAGAATTAAAGAAAGTGTTTTCATTGGCAGAATTAGAAGAAATAGATGGAAACGAATCAAGGAGACATCTTACCTATAAATAAGGAGGCATTTCCTGACAGTGAGAATAATTGATCAGTTGAATGACTTGCCTCCAGAAGTTGTACTCCAATACTGAAGGTTTTTGAGAAGAGATTGGAGAGTCATTTGTCTGGTTTCCTGTTTGAGTGGGGGGGTTGGACTAGAAGACTTCCAACTCTGTTATTATTTTATTCTATGGTTTGGCTTGAAGATATGAGATAATTAATTTAATGGATAGATATTCCTTTCTCTTCCCACATTCCATGAAGTAATGAATAAATGCAACCCATCAATGAAAAAAAAAAACACAATGACTTCTCCCTATAGCAAAAATCTTTTTCCCTGGATACAGAAGAAATATATCTTAAAATCTAGTTGATGTATATGTTGGGGAGATTCAGGCAGTTCAAATGAGTATAATGATTTATTGCAAGCTTAAGCTCTCTACAAGAATCTGACCAACTAATGGTCAAGGGAAATGAGTGGGAGATAAGAATGGCATTCAAGGTGGACTGGACTTAGATCTTTTGTGGGTATGTGAGACTCATGACTTATGATGCATTTGAACCCTTTCTCGGACTCAGCCTGGTCATCTCCTACACCAGAGGTCTCCAGCCTTGCAACTTTAAGCCTGGTGGACTTCAACTCCCAGAATCCCCCAGGCTTAAAGTTGTCAAGGTTGGAGACCCCTGTCCTACACTACATATGTGATATAGGACCATTCATTTTGTCTCATTTCCATATTCAGTTATCTTCCACCCAAATGTTCAATGTGGCTCTCCAGCCATCCAGGGGTGGGAAGCTATGGTTTCACCCAGGTTCGGGAGAACCCATAGCTAACTGTTGTGGCCCAGCAGGATCCAGTTGAGCTACTGATGGACGGATAGCGAGGAACCCTATGAGTCTGCTCTGGATGATGTAGAAGACCCTGTGCAGGGTTCAGACTCAGAGCAGGGACCAGAGAGGCTAGTTGGCCACCAGGAGGCGCCTGAGGCATGGAGCAGTGGGGAGGATCAAAGGCAGTTTGTCCCTGATGGTAGATTGAGAAGGTCTGAGAAATGGAATCAGCAACTCCGTAGGCAGACTCACAGAAGATGATTAAGCACAGGTGGTTGTGGATTGGCCCCTCCCAAGAGAGATTATAGGTGAGGCATTGGGAGGGGACATTTGCAGGAAACAACCGTTCAAATTAGTAGTTAAGAAAATCTATTTGTGTATTATAGCCGTGTCTGTTCGTTTGGACTATCTGCGTTGCTTCATTTGAACTTGAGTTGTCTGGGCCAAAGGATTCGTTATCTCCATAATTAAACAGTGGCAAACAGCCAAGCCTGTGTTCTGGTTTATTCACAGGCATGGTGGTGGTGGTGGGGGTCAGAACAGTTAACATTATGGCCAGTTTGGAGAAGCTCCAAATCCCACCCCTGGCTGGGCCCTTCCCTCCCACCCCACCTCACCCCTCCCAGGAGTCTCCATGCGTTTTGGATACAAGGTAAGTGCAGGGCCCATGCAGAGACTCGGGGAGGGGGAAAAACGGGCCTCCTGGAAGTTCCAGAAAGCCATAAACATAGCCTTCAGAGAGCCTCTGGAGCCTGGGGAAGGCAGTTTTTGCCCTCCCAGAGACTCGAGGAACGCCTGCAGAGCCCGGGGAGGGCAAAAACTCCCCCCTTGCCATGGTGTAGGAGGCCGACTAGGCCACGCCCACCCAGCAACCGGAGAGAGAACATGTTGCTGAAATTTTTGAAGCCCACCCCTGCAGCCATCCAACAGATCAATGGTTCATTTGAATATCAGGTTGATTGAAATGCCTCCAAGTGGAGTGCATAATTTGACTCTTTTGCAGAGTGCAAAAAGGCCTTGTTTGTGAATTGAATCCATTGTGAAGAGAATCAAGATCACGTGAAGTGTTAATACCACTTTATAATGCCTTGGTAAGGCCACACTTGGAATACTGCATTCAGTTCTGGTCGCCACGATGTAAAAAAGATGTGGAGACTCTAGAAAGAGTGCAGAGAAGAGCAACAAAGATGATTAGGGGACTGGAGACTAAAACATATGAAGAACAGTTGCAGGAACTGGGTATGTTTAGCTTAAGAGAAAGAAGGACTAGGGGAGACATGACAGCAGTGTTCCAATATCTCAGGGGTTGCCACAAAGAAGAGGGAGTCAAACTATTCTCCAAGGCACCTGAAGGCAGGACAAAAAGCAATGGGTGGAAACTAATCAAGGAGAGAAGCAACTTAGAACTGAAGAGAAACTTCCTGACAGTTAGAACAATTAATCAGTGGAACAGCTTGCCTCCAGAAGTTGTGAATGCCCCAACACTGGAAGTCTTTAAGAAGATGTTGGATAGCTATTTGTCTGAAACGGTATAGGATTTCCTGCCTAGGCAGGGGGTTGGACTAGAAGACCTCCAAGATCCCTTCCAACTCTACTATTGTATTGTATTGTATTATTATTCTAAATCAGACTGCCTCTCATTTGCTATTTTTGCCTGACTGACCCTATCAATGCCGGTTCCACCAAGGGAGCAATGGATTAAATTGTTCATCACTGCATTGTTCTTTCCTAAATAATTGCAATGATGTTCTCATTTTGTGGCATGCTAGCAGGTAGTTAGCAGGTTAATAAAGACCACTAAAAATATTTAGGGTAGAGACTCCACACACTTTCATAATATTACTGAGTTTCATATTAATTCACCAACGGATCTAATCCAGTTTACATAACATTGGGGTTAAGCTGAGTGCTAACTAAAATGTCCAAAGTTGTATTGTGTGCATTTGTGTAGAAATTTGTCATGATGTATTTTTATCTTGCTTGGAGGAGAGAAATATATATATTCATAAATGCAGCACTAATATTTCATTTTGCTTCAGGTTGAATATATTGTAGATATAATGTACCTCCATGGGGAAACGTAAGTTTTAGCTTCTAGCAAAGTTAAAACAAATTGTATGAATTAAAGATCGTTTTTGTGTGTATTTCCCCAGAATGATTGACCTGCTCCATGGCCTGGCCACAGTGGGTCAATAAGGATGGATTATCCATAACCTCCTTCAAGTGTGGCACAATTCCATCCGGTGCAGAGAACAAGGATAGAATTTGATCAAGAAAAGTCCTTTCATCTCCAAGGTCTCAGCATGGTTAAGGAACTGAATGAAGGAAGAGATGAGAAGTGGAATCCTTGCTAAAGAAATGCACAAGAAATAAGCTCAGTTTTGGCAAAATAAAGCAGCTAGTTTTTGTTTCACAACCAAAAGCCAACCTGGGTTTGTCAAAAACAGATCATGCCAGACTAATCTTATTGCATTCTTTGACAAAGTGACAAATTTTGTGGACCAGAGGAATGCCGTCAATATAATTTACTTGGACTTCAGTAAGGCATTTGATAAGGTAGACCATAACCTACTACTAGATAAAGTAGAAGAATGTGGGTTAGACAGCATCACCACCAGATGGATTCGTAACTGGCTGACCAACCACACTCAATGTGTAGTCCTCAATAGAACTGCATATACACGGAGGGAAGTATGCAGTGGAGTACCCCAAGGCTCTGTTTTAGGCCCAGTACTCTTCAACATCTTCATCAATGATTTGGATGAGAGGATAAATAGGGAACTCATCAAATTTGCAGATGACATCAAGCTGGCAGGAATAGCCAACACTCCAGAAGACAGGCTTAAGATACAGAAGGATCTTGACAAACTTGAACATTGGGCACTATCTAACAAAATGAAATTCAATGGTGAAAAAGTAAGGTTCTACATTTAGGCAAGAGAAACAAAATGCACAGCTACAATATAGGTGGTACCTTGCTCAACAGTAGTAACTGTGAGAGGGATCTTGGAGTCCTAGTGGACAACCATTTAAATATGAGCCAGCAGTGTGCAGCAGCTGCCAAAAAAGCCAACACAGTCCTAGGCTGCATCAACAGAGGGAAAGAATCAAGATCACGTGAAGTGTTAATACCACTTTATAATGCCTTGGTAAGGCCACACTTGGAATACTGCATTCAGTTCTGGTCGCCACGATGTAAAAAAGATGTGGAGACTCTAGAAAGAGTGCAGAGAAGAGCAACAAAGATGATTAGGGGACTGGAGACTAAAACATATGAAGAACGGTTGCAGGAACTGGGTATGACTAGTTTAATTGAAGGAAGGATGGGGAGACATGATAACAGTGTTTCAATATCTCAGAGGTTGCCACAAAGAAGAGGGAGTCAAACTATTCTCCAAAGCACCTGAGGGTAGAACAAGAAGCAATGGGTGGAAACTAATCAAGGAGAGAAGCAACTTAGAACTGAGGAGAAATTTCCAGACATTCTATTCATTGGACGGATGTTCACAGCTATGATGGTGTTGAAAAAAAGAGATTTGTAACCGGTCCTCATGCTTACAACCATTGCAGTATTCCCACATTCACCTAATCAAAATTTGGGCGTTTGGCAATCAGTTTATCTTTACTAGGCTTGTAACATCCTGGGATCATTGATCTTCAATTCAGAGCTTCCTAGCTGGGTTCGGACAAGTGAAGCCCATTGGGAAACTCAGATTTCAATCACGACCATGTGGTTTACATAACCATTGCTGTGATTCTCTTAACAAACATGGCTAAAAAAAAAAAGGCCATAAAATTGGGAGTGATTCCTCGCTTAGCATCGGAAATTAGGGTCACAATTGCAGTCATTGGTTGAAGGCTACCTGTTGAACCGGTAAGTAGTAATAAGCAAAGATCTAAATAACTTCGAGATGGAAGCAAAGAAATGGAATTTACTGCATTGCTTGTTATGTAATAGATTAGATTAGATGAGATTGGATTGGATTAACAGAGTTGGAAGGGACCTTGTAGGTCATCTAATCCAGAGGTGGGATTCAGCAGGTTCTGATCAGTTCTGGAAAACCAGTAGTGGAAATTTTGAGCAGTTTGGAGAAGCAGTAAATACCACCTCTGACTAGGCCCACCCCCATCTAGTCTCTTCCTCCCGAGTCCCAGCTGATCGGGAGGAAATGGAGATTTTGCATTAACCTTCCATTGGAGTGGGAAGGGAATGGAGAATTTACGGTATCCTTCTCCTGGAGTAGGGAGGGAATGGGGATTTTGCAGTAATCTCCCACTGGAGTTGGGAGTATTTACAGTATCCTTCCCCTGCCATGCCCCCCCAATCCACACACCCCCAAGCCATGCCATGCCATGCCATGCCCACCAAACCATGCCCACAGAACTGGTAGTGAAAGAATTTGAATCCCACCACTGATCTAGTCCAATTCCCTACCCCAAACAGGAGACCCTATACCAGTGAGGGTGAACCTTTTTGGCACCGAGTGCCCAAACTGGAATGTGTGTGCATGTGTGCGCACGCCGGAGCACCGGAAACCCAAATATGAGCTGGCCATCATACGCATGCCATTATGGGGCCGTTTTCAGGGCTGTTTTCTGGCTGTTTTTGGTTCCAAAAAATGGCCTGGAAACAGATTGGTTTATGGGCATTTTTCGGGCAGTTTTCAGGCCATTTTCTGGCACCCATAAAGACCAGCTGGCCGGTGGGCATGTCTGTGCCAGAAACCAGAAGAGCAGCTGGCAACGGTGTGCGTGCCCACAGAGAGAACTCTGTGTGCCACCTCTGGCAGGCATGCCATAGGTTTGCCATCACAGCCCTATACCATTTCTGACTGATGGCAGTCAGGGGTGGATTCCGGCAGAGACTACTGCTGGTTCACTAAGGGATGCGCCCTGCAAGTGCCTTGTGCATGCATGAGCAACAAAAATTGCTCTGCGCATGCGCAGAAGCAAAAACCTAGATGGCAGCGGCTATGGCGCCGTCGGGAGAACCAGTTCAGGGGCATAGCAGGCCTGGGTTACTGCCAGTTCCAGTGACCCAGGCCACCAAGCTGCTACCGGTTTGGTCAAACCGGTCCGAGCCGGTAGGAATCCACCACTGATGGTAGTCCAGCCTCTTCTTGAAAGCTTCCAGTGATGAAGCCTCCACAACTTCTGAAGTCAAGCTGTTCTTGCTGCAGTTGTTAAGTGAATCATTGCAGTTCTTCAGTAAATAACACAGTCGTTAAGTGAATCTGGTTTTCCTGTTGCTTTTGCTTGTCAGAAGGTCGCAAAACGGGATCCCGTGATCCCAAAACTCTGCAGCCGTCATAAATATGAGTCAGTTGCCAACTGTCTGAATTTTGATTTATGTGATCATGGGGATGCTGCATTGGTCTCAAATAATAACTTCCTTTTTTCAGTGACGTTGTAACTTTGAACCATCACTAAATGAACTGTTGTAAGTCATGGGTTTTGTAATGGGAACATTAAGAAAGAAACATCTTCAAGGCTGACTCCAGATAATGTCATCGGTAGTCTAGTTTTGGTTTTCTTGGCCATAATTTACAGTAGAATGAATTTGTCTTTTTACATGATTTTTCCCCCTTTTCTTTTACTTCTCAGTGCAGTGTACTGTTGCGGTATGCCAGCAGCCTCCGGAGCTGGCAGCAGAGTTGGTCAGTGAGGAGGTTGGAGAGGAACTTGGGCCAGTCCTGGAGTCTGGAGAAGGCTCGGATGAGGGCTCTGTGTCAGAGGCAGAGAGGGGGCCAGGGCTATCTGGGAGTTATGGGCTGTCTTTGGAGCCGCCAGAGTCTGACATTAGCGAGGCAGAGGAACAGGAGGAGCCTGTCCCCTGTGCACACATGTGCAGAGTTGCCAGAAGGCAAGAACAGTTATGAAAAAAAGGGTGACTCGGGAGTAAGGCTTGGAGATGATTGGCCCCTCCAAAGAAATAAAAGAGGAGAAATTGGATGTGAGCCTTTGCAGGAAGCAACTTGGTTCGTTCTGGTCGGTTTAAACTCTGAAGCTCCGTTTTGACTCTGTGCTCTGTTTGGCCTTGCACAACTAAGTGGCAATTAGGTCTTTGGCAGCGTTTCAAGGGAGATAAAGGTGGGTGATTATCGGCCTTACCCTGAAGGATTGTGGCAGACTTCTGTTGGACTCTTAACAGACTGTTTTTGACTCATTACAGGCTGTGAATGAATATAATTCACAGCCGTTTAAATTAAAAAAAGGGGGGGTTGGGTTTAAGCGTGTGATTTTTTACTGTCTCAAGAAGCCTAGTTCAGAAAAGTTATATAACCTGATATTTGCATCCAACCAATAACCAAACCTGACCCTGCTCAGCTTCCAAACACCGACAAGATTTACCAAGTTCTGCCACCGGCTAAGACGAAGTTGAAAAATAAAACTGCCAGTATTGAAATATATGGAGCAATCAGACTTAAATTATTATGCGCGATGTGGATTGTCATATCCACAGAGCTGGAAAAAGTACCGAAAATGACAATCGAAATTATCAGGAGGGCTGGAAAACCCCATTATGAGGAACATTTACAACTTGCGGGCTATTAAGAGGAACATGACAAAGGTATATAAAATTACGTTCAGCAGAGAGAAAATGAACCAGGAATACAATTTTCTACCACCCTCACATTATTAGAACCTGGAGTTATCCAATTTACTTGATAAATTTGGGAGATTCGGGAGAAATAAAAAGAAATATTTATTCCCATTGTACCTAGTTAAGCTATGCAATTCACTACCATCAGATGCGGCGATGACAAACAATTTTAATGGTTACGTAGAAATTCACAGTGGAAGAAGCTATCAACGTTATTATGTTAGACATGATAGCTATATATTACCTCTGGAGGTTGTGTACTTCTTAATACTAGGTGCAAGGGAATATGCGTAGGAGAGAGTTATCTCTTTCATTTTCTACTTTGGACTTTGGTTTCGAATTCATCATGGTGGGAAACAGGATTTGAAATACCGCAGCTTGTGGCCTGATCCACCAGGGTACCTTATTATTCATTTTCATTTTTATGTATTTGAGTTAGGTCCCAGATTTTCCTCCAAAAGGGATGCCCCTTCGTTTTATCCCCACAACAAGGGAGCTTTGGGGTATGTACAGATGAGAGAGAGAGAAGCGGGCTCCAAAACATGAAGTGAGTTTTTTTGGTCCATGAACAAGTTTCAAACTTAAGATTCTCAGGTCTCACCCAAAACTTACATCAATATTCCAAAATTAGGGGACAGACTAAGTCTTCAGTCTCAAAAGGTCTCTCCAAATATCCAAATCTCCGGATACGTTTATGTGTCCTAACCATTTATTTACAATACTGTATTATCATCTATTAATAGCAACTTTTTGGAAGAACAAAAGAAAAGAAAAGAAAGGAAGGAAGGAAGGATGGGAAAGAAAGAAAGGAGGGAGGGAGAAAGGAAGGAAGGTAGGTAGGAAGGAGTAAATATTTTTTCTTCTCTTTTAAAATCCTTTCTAAAAAAAAGAAAGACAAAGAAGGAACGGAGGGAGAGGAGGAAGGGGGAGGGAGGGAGGGAGAAAAAAAGGAGTAAATATTTTTTCTTCTCTTTTAAAGTTCTTTCTAAAAAAAGAAAGAAAAAGAAGGGAGGGATGAGAAGTCAATATTTTTTCTTCTCTTTTAAAATCCTTTTTTTTAAAGAAACAAAAGGAAGGAAGGAAGGAAGGAAGGAAGGAAGGAAGGAAGGGAGGAAGGAAGGGAGGGAAAAAAATCCTCTCTTTTGAAATCTTTTCTAAAAATTATTCCTATTAATTTAAACAAAAAATGGAAGGCAGAAAGTTCAGAGAAACCATAAAGTTATCCCTAAATACATTTTTAGTCAAAAACAGTGTTAACCTAACAGCATCATTAAGACCAACAGGAGAAAAAATGAGTAGTTCAAGATCTAAACACAAGAAAAATGTTTTTGAAATGTAAATGATGGAGAGGAAAGGGATTTCTCTGAGCTCTGTCTGTTGGAAAGAGGAATCGCTCACCTAAAAAACCGAAAAGGCCAAATTTTATTTTTTTAACTTTCTTTGTGGCAAATTTCCTCGGCCTCGCTCAGTCAGATAGACCTGTCTTTCACTGCCAAACATCTAATCTCTCTCCTTGGCTGTAAAGGACTGAAAGTCATCCAAGAAAATTAGACCGGTTAAAGCAGCTTAGCTTTAGACATTTACACACTGGACTGGAACAACAGTTAAAAACAATGCACGATGCCAGATGATGTCTAAAATGGATTGTTCTGACCTGGGCTTCCCCAAAAAGCACGAAGCAGATTCCTGGTCCTGACAAAACACCTTTTTATTAAATGAATGTGAATTCCTCTCATTCACATTCAGCAACAGTCTTTCAAAGGTGAATTTATGACCACCGACCTTATCTAGTTTGGAAAGCTGCCATTGAATATTTTCCAAATGAGGTGCTATGCAAGGACAGACTGGGCACAGAGTCTCTGAGATTCATGGACAGATCTTCACACTCCTGAAATGAATGAACGAACAAATTGTTTCCTGCAAAAGCCCACTCCCCTTTTGCTCCTCTTTTATTTCCTATGGGAGGGGCCATTCACTATCCACCTGTGGCTTTACTCCCAAGTCGACTCTTGTTCCTTAGCTGTTCTTTTCTTCTGGAAGCTCTGCACATGCGCACACTGGGAACAGGCTCCAGCTGTTCCTCTGCTTCACTGCTGTCTAGCTCTAAAGGCAGCTGAGAACTGTCAGATGGCCTGACCCCCACTCTGCCTCTGAAACAGAGCCCTCATCAGAGCCTTCCCCAGACTCCAGGACTGGCCCATGTTCCTCCCCAACCTCCTCACTGTCCGAATCTGCTGCCAGCTCCGCTGGCTACTGGTGGGCCACAACATGGATGTAACCAGTAGATGTGAATGTTTTCTTCACCACAAACTCCCTTTAAATACTTTTGTGGAAACAGACTCCAAAAACGTAACTCAAGATTTAAATCATAACATTTTCTTCAAGCCTTCACAACTTTTCTTTGATGGCATTGTGCCCACCCCCCCAGGAGTCCACGGACCACAGGTTGAGAACCAATGGATGTAACCACATGCCATTTATTTTGTCATCATCAAAGCATGAAAGAAATCGAGGTACGTTAAACCAGCGATGGCCAGGTTTACCGAAGTCTCTTTGGCTATATTTATTGCCTTGTTAAACTATTTTCTTGCATTACAGGCTTTAAAAAAATGTATGTCAGAAATTGTGTATGTTTGTAGACTAGTAGTTTCTAGTTTTCCCTCAGAGCTGTCCTGAGGCCATTTGACATTAAGGCAGCATATATAAATATATCTTCTGCAAATGAATGAATAAATACATTGCTTTCCCAAATGTGTTATACATCATTTCCCATATATAGGAGGCTGCCGTCTGGAGGCTGGGGAAACAGAGATAGGACTCTCCATCTTCATATTAATGAACAGATTAACAGAGTTGGAAGGGACCTTGTAGGTCATCTAGTCCAACCCCCTCCAAGCAGGAGACCCTACACCATTCCTGACAGATGACAGTCCAGTCTCTTCTTGAAAGCTTCCAATGAGGAAGCTCCCACAACTTTCGAAGGCAAATTGTTCCATTAGTTGGTTGTTCTCTCTATCAGAAATGTTCTCCTTATTTCCAGGTTGAATCTCTCCTTGTTCCGTTTCCATCCATGATTCCTTCTCTGGCCTTCGGGTGCCTTGAAAAATAGCTTGACCCAGTCCTCTCTGTGGCAGCCGCTCAAATATTGGAAGACTGCTATCATGTCTCCCCTGGTCCTTCTCTTCACTAGACTAGCCATGCCCAGTTCCTGTAACCTATTTCAACTACTTCCTTTTCAGCCACAGAAATGTTTGAGATAAGCAACTTAGAACTAAGGATAACTTTTCTGACATGTAGAACAATTAATCAGCAGAACAACTTGCCTCCAGAAGTTGTGAATGCTCCAACACTGGAAGTTTTTAAGAAGTGATGGACAACCATTTGTCTGAAGTGGTATAGGGTTTCCTTCCAAGCAGGGGGTTGGACTAGAAGACCTTCAAGGTCCCTTCCAACTCTCTTATTCTATTCTACCTCCTTTTGGAGTGATGTTCTATTCATGCGGCATTGGACCCCGAGCAAAAATGAATGGGCAATGATGGATTTCATTCCGAATATGTTTCCTGTGCTTTTCAAGGGAGACTGAAATCTATCACACTTTAAATAGATGTTTTCCATATGTCTCATGCGCAAGGGTGCTACTTATACATGCGGCTGGAAGAGAAGCTGTTGCATAAAACATAGGAGGCATGGCCGTCTTTTTAATGGGCTCTTTAATCTATGGAGTTTGGGCATTATTTGGGATGAAGGGATGCTAAGAAATGAACATCTGGTATTAATAACTTCTGAACATGAAAAACTATAATGCAAGCCGAACCCATTGTGGCTGGCAGATGTGCTGCCGCTAAATAAGAAAGCAAGGAAGAGGGATTTCACAATCATGCCAGCTCGATTAATCCCCAGCAAAACAGAATGTTGATTTTCATTCAGCTTGCATAATGCATTGATTTGTAACAATGGGTGGCTTTGCGTGGCGTCTTTTCATATTTAGCTGCATTTTGGTAATGAATAGTCATATACAAACAGGCTCCCCCCCCACCCCCACCCCATTTCTCCCTTTTCCTGCCTTGGCTTTCAAATTAATTGCCACTTTATTTTGACTGCCAGAGCAGCTCTCCTCTCTCAATGGCCAATATCATCCTGGCGCTGAATGATTTACTGACAAAAGACAGTGGGAGCTGGGAAAATATTTGCAGTTTGTTTTCGTGGTTCTTTGGTTCCAAGGCAGGAATCCTAAGGCATTTGGGCCAAATGGTCTCTGTGGAATTTGCTGAACTACAAATCCCAGAAGCAGTAACTGTAACAGCAATGGGAAGGAACCTTGGAGGTCATCTAGTCCAACCCCCTGCTCATGCAGGAGACTATATTATTTCGGACAAAATGGCTGCCCAGTCTTTTCTTAAAAGCCTCCAGTGTTGGGGTAACCACAACCTCTGGAGGCAAGTCATTCCATTGTTCTGTCTGATAGGAAAGTTCTCCTCAGTTCTAGGTTGCTTCTCTCCTTGATTAGTTTCCACCCATTGCTTCTTGTTCTACCCTCAGGTGCCTTGGAGAATAGTTTGACTCCCTCTTCTTTCTGGCAGCCCCTGAGATAGTGGAAGACTGCTGTCATGTCTCCCCTGGTCCTTCTTTTCTCTAGATTACCCAGACCCAAACCCTCCAACCATTCTTCATGTTTTAATTTCCAGGTCTTTACGCAGGGATGGGCTGCTGGGAGTTCGCAGGAGTTGGGGAGAAGCTCTAGCTAAGATTCTGTGCAGTTGGAGAACCACCAAATCCCACTCCTGGCTGGCCCTGCCCACCCGACCCCTCCCCTCCCCTCCCAGGAGTCCCCATGCATCTCGTTTTGGATGCATGCAAGTGCAGGGCACATGCAGAGGCTCGGGGAGGGCGAAAAATGGGCCTACCCGAAATTCAGGTGGAAACAGGCTTCCAGAGGGTCTCCAGAGCCTGGGGAGGCCATTTTTGCCCTTCCAGAGGCACGAGGAAAACCTCCGGAGCCCAGAGAGGGCAAAAATGACCTCCCCCACACAGTGGTGCAGGAGGAGAACTAGGTCACACCGACCAGGGCCATGCCCACCCAGCAACCGATTAGACAACCCCTTGCTAAAATGTTGGAAGCCCACCCCTGCCTCCTTTAAGCCTCCCAGTTGCTCTTCTCTGCACTCTTTCCAAAAGCTCAATGTCTTTTTCATATTGGGGTGACCAAAACTGGATGCAATAATCTAAGTGTGGACTTTCTAGGGCTTTATAAAGTGGCTTTACTAAATAAAGCAAAGGCCTTTGCCTTCAGCTGTGTCAGTTGGATACAGTGGTGAGTTGCAGGTGGTATGCCCCGGTAAGGGCGTACCGGAGCCTGCCTGGAGCACTAGGTACCGTTCCGGTACGGTGCTCTGGAGAGCCAAGTCACCCGTCCGTGCTCCTTACCTGTCTTTAAAGACTTTGGCGTTTCTGTGCACGTACAGTGTCTGTGCAACGTTTCGCTGAGCAGCTGGAGCATCACGGAGGCTTGTGGAGGCGTCGCTGGAAGGTAAGACGCATGGGCGCGCCGCACAAGTTCATGTGGAGGATGCTGGGCTTCGTTGCAACAATACCGGTTGCAACAGGATCCGGAACCCACCACTGGTTGGATGTGTTGAGGGATTGCCATGTTTCATAGCCTAATGGGCTAGAAATGTTAAGGAAATATCCAAAGCAGTGCTTCCCAATCTTGGTAACTCTAAGATTTGTGGGTTTCAGCTCCCCAAATTCCCCAAAAATGCTTCAATAAAGGAAAGCCAGCAAGTCAGCGGGGCAAAGCTGAGAAATTCTGGGAGCCAAGATCTAAGACATCTTAGAGCAGTGATGGCAAACCTTTTTTGCCCTCGTGTGCTGAAATTGTGCGTGCCCGTGCAATAGCATGCTCGTGCATGGCCACACCCACAATGCAATGTGCCCTGTCCAACTGCACATGTGCAAGTGACCCCCCCTTGCATGCATCCACGACCCCCCCATGCCCCCGCCAGGCTCCAGAGGCTTTCCTCAAGCCTCAAGGGGAGGGGAAATGGCCTCCCTTGAGCTCCAGAAATCTTCCCTGAAGCCATCTGGTGCCAAAAATGAAGCATGGGGAGGGTTGCTGCACCCCCACCCCCACCCCCACGCTCCCCCTGCCCCCCGTGCATGCACATGTATCTCCTGCATGCACAGGAGACCCGAAAATCAGCTGGCCAGTGGGAGGCGTGCGCATGCTTGGTAGTGCTGCGCTGGGCAACGACTCAAGTGCCCAAAGAGAGAACTCCACATGCCATAGGTGTGTGCCATAGGTTCACCATCACAGTCATAAAGATTCTCAGTCATTCAGGTCCTGGTTGTCCCAAAGTTGCTTTTTCAGGAGGCAATTGGACTTTCTGGTTACTTGTCTGTCTGTCTGTCTGTATGTATGTATGTCTGTCTGTCTGTCTGTCTATCATCTATCTATCTATCTATCTATCTATCTATCTATCTATCTATCATCTATCTATCATCTATCTATCTATCATCTGTCTATCTATCTATCTATCTATCTATCTATCTATCATCTATCATCTGTCTATCTATCTATCTATCTATCTATCTATCTATCTATCTATCATCTGTCTATCTATCTATCTATCTATCTATCATCTATCATCTGTCTATCTATCTATCTATCTATCTATCTATCTATCTATCATCTATCATCTATCATCTGTCTATCTATCTATCATCTATCTATCTGT
>NC_138550.1:163795400-163940400 GCF_964273705.1 Natrix helvetica | reverse complement strand
CCTGATGTTGGGAAAGATAGAAGGCAAAAGGAGAAAGGGACGGCAGAGGACGAGATGGTTAGATAGTGTCTTTGATGCAATGAACACGAATTTGGGCAAATTCTGGGAGACAGCGGAAGACATGGGGGCCTGGCATGTGATTGAACAATAAACTCTTTCAACAGTCAAAATTATCTTAGTGGGGAAAGCATTGCTAGAACCCAAACATAGACACAAGGAGAGCCAGAGCTCTATCCAAAGAGGATTAGTAAGGCTACGATTTAGATATTACTTCCCCCATCAAACAAATGAATCCAAAACGGCTAACTAGAAAGAGAACAAGTACGCATGAAAAAAGAGTGACTAAATGAACCTTTCATCATTCATCATATACTCTGCGGTCTTCCTGGCTTCCCAACACCTTTTTTCCTCTCTTTTAAAGACCCTGTAATCCCTTGCATCCCTTGGATGGAGTTGGGGATGACTGAATAGAGCTGAGCGCTTACTGGCTGGATGCCCTTCCGGATGCCTTTGCAGAGCTCACAGCAGAATTCCCGCTTTGCTCCCAGAGAGAGAAATAGCTGCTGCTACCTAGAATCAAACTCATAGCCTTTTTATTGTGAGATGAGAGTTCCACCTCTAGGGCATCAGGCCGCTGTGGATTCCCAACACCTGAAGTTCAGAAAATTCTCTTTGGGAACCTCGGGATTTCTCACACGGTTAAAGGCGACCGAACTGTGATTACTGAGAAGAAACAGAGACGGAGAAAGACTCAGCTCTACAGTGTTCTAGAAGCTTCCTCTGCTGCTATGCCTTCACCGATAGATTTGTCATACTTAAAACACACTTGCAAAAAGGCCCAAGCTATGATTGCCTAATTAACATATGCAAATGACCACAACTTGCATAAACAGCATTCCTAAGGGAATTTCTATTAGAAGGATGAACTACATCGAGGCTGACAGTCTTTTTAGTGTCATTAGGGTAAATGAGGTGGTAATGGGCTGTGCAGATGATGGCAAAGTCAATAATTTATTTCTCCCTTCTCACTGGGGTAGCTTTTGCAAACAGCCAGGAATCTTAATTGAAATGTAAATGCATGATAAATGAGAAAAGAAGGCTGGAGAAAAGTGAAACTGGGAAAATGAAGAAACGGGAGTATTGAAGAAAGGTTTTAGGAAGGAGGGGAGAAGAGCGACCAAAATAAATATTATATATTATATATATACAGGCCCAACTGAGAATAGAATCGAAGTGTATAATAGCTTAGCCTGATCTTGCAGTTGTGTGGTGATAACCGAAGAAGATTAGAAGCAGAAAACAAGATAAAAAAAACTTACGTGGTGACATTTAGGAATGAGGTATTGCAACTCCCTCTCGACAGGGAAGCAGATATATTGCAAGCATTGAGTGAGGAGATGAATATGAGAAGCAAGACACAACGATTCAAAGCAAGTGCATTGAGGTGTTTATTTATTTATTTAGCGTATGGGAATGTTACATTAGGCAGGAGACCACAATGCTAAAGCAGGGTAGTATTTTGGCAGCCTAAGATTGCTACAGTGGTGGGTTTCAAAAATTTTTAGAACCTCTTCTGTAGGTGTGGCCTGCTTTGTGGTAGTGGCTTGCTGGCCCTGTGACCAGGTGGGAGTGGCTTGCCAGCCATGTGACCGAGTGGGAGTGGCTTAGCGGTCATGTGACTGGGTGGGCATGGCCAACTTGTAAAATGTGGTGAAAACTCACTTAACAACGCTCTTGCTTAGCAACCAAAGTGTTGGCTCAGAAACTCTGGCATTTTATATTAAGAGTTATAGATGTTAAATTAGCTTAGAAAATGGGATTAATGTGTTATTATTAATCTAAGAGAAATTTATATTGTGTTTGTTGGGAGGAGAGGGGTTACGAGTAATCTACTTTAAGACGGGGGGAGGGGAGGGGGCAAAGTATTTGGTATAATACTTGAAATGTGAATTTTTGTGGGGGGGTTGGGGGGGTATAGCATTTGTATGAGATTTACATTGAATTTTTGTGGTGGGGGGTGAAAAGGGGGAAAATCTGTTTGTACAAAACTCTTTTAATAAAAAAAAAGAAACTCTGGCATTTGAAGCACGCAAGTCTTAAAGCTGTCAAGTTACAAGACCCTTGCACCCCTAACTCTTTAGGGGAAAACCCCCCCAGGGGTGTTCAAACTTGACAGCTTTAAGACTTGTGGACTTCAGCTCCCAGAATTCCTCCTCTAGCTCTTCATCTTGATGATGTGCGGACGGGCGGGGGAGGGAGGATTAGAACTTGCAGGAACCCACCCCTGGATTGCTAGCCCTGTTTCTTCTTCTTCTTCTTCTTCTTCTTCTTCTTCTTCTTCTCCTCCTCCTCCTCCTCCTCCTCCTCCTCCTCCTCCTCCTCTACCTCCTTCTCCTTCTTCTTCTACTTCTCCCCTCCTCTTCATCTTTCCCTCTCCCCTCCTCCTCCTCCTCTTCTTCTCTTTCTCCTCCCCCTCCTCCTCCTCCTCCTCCATATCTATATATCAATATATCTGTATCAGTAACTTCCCCTGCCACACCCACCAAACCATGCTATGCCCACCAAGCCACGCCCACAGAACTGGTTGTAAAAAATTTGAATCCTACCACTGATCACGTTCCTGAATTCTCCAACATCAAAAACTATCCACAGATTGCAGCAATATCTCATAACTCTGCCATGTCCTGCTTGCCTGTTGACTTTAAACTTAGGGTTGGAAGATGTAAAATAAATAGCAATAGCACTTAGACTTATAAGGTTTATTTATCTATATAAAAATGGTTGTGTGTATATGTGTGTGTTTCAGCATAACTCTGGAACGCCTTGAGCAAATTCAACCAAACTTGGTACACAGATAACTTACTCTCTGGAAACGAATACTGTGGGAGATAAGACACCCCTAACACCCCTTGGGGGGGGTGTTCTGTTAAGATACAGCCTGTTGTGCCTTCAAATGGCTTCTACCGAACTGCCATAAAATGACTTCTACTGTACAGCGCACTGGAGTTGCCATGGTAACGGCTTCACAGTACTCCACAAGGGGGCTCCCTCTGGTCAGGGGGAAAATCCAACATTATAAATTACATTTGGTCTGGGCATTTGTGAATGTCTAATATAGGATTAGGATAAACAAATACCCAGGCAACTTCAGGTTAACAGCTAGTAGAATATAAAACATAGAATAGAGTTGTAAGGGACATCAGAGGTCTTCGAGTCCAAAACTCTGTTCAAACAGCAGATCCCATACCATTTCATACAAGTGGTTGTCCAGTCCAGTTGCTTCTCTCCTTGGTTAGTTTCCAACCATTGTTTCTTATCTTGCCTTTTGGTGCTTTGGAAAATTGTTTCACCCCCCTTATCTATGTAGGAGCCCCTCAAAAATTGAAGCAGTGCTATCGTGTCAACCCCGAGTCCTGCTTTTCATTAGACTAGACCAGTGGTCGGCAAGCCGCGGCTCGCAAGCCACATGCGGCTCTTTACACATTTTAATGCGGCTCTTCTGTGTGCCGGGCGCCCGCTCCCCTCCCTCCTCTCGGGCACTTCAAAAGAAGCGCCACTTTCCCTTTTTTCTTTTCGACCCACAATGATTAGGGAGGATCCTGAAGTCGGGCGGGGACGAGAAGCGAGGAGGCAGAAAAAGAAACGGAGGCCAAGGAGCTTCCCCCCCGCCCCCTCCCAGCAAAAATCTAACCGGGGAGCCGGGCGGGCAGTAGCAAATTAGCCGATCATGCCTCGTGGGCAGTAGCAAATTAACCGATCACGCGGCGTGATTGGCTAATTTGCTACTGCCCGCCCGGCTGCCCGGTTAGATTTTTGCTGGGAGGGGGCGGGGGGGAAGCTCCTTGGCCTCCGTCTCTTTTTCTCCCTCCTCGCTTCTTGGGGCTCCACCAATGGGGGAGCAAGGCCCGCCCAGCGCCAGCTTTGGGCTAACACAGAGGTCTGCAAAGTTGGCTGTTTTAAGACTGGTGGACTTCAATTCTCAGAATTCTGGGAGTTGAAGTCCACCAGTCTTAAGAGCCAATTTTGCAGATCCCTGGGCTAATATGATTGATGCCCTTTGTGGACTTCAACTCTCAGAATTCTGGGAGTAGAAGTCCACAAGTCTTCAAGCTGTCAGGTTTGAAGACCCCTGGGGTTTTTTTTTCTAAAGGGTTAGGGGTGCAAGGGTCTTGCAACTTGACAGCTTTAAGAGTTGCATGCTTCAATGCCAGAGTTTCTGAGCCAACATGACTGGAGGAGGAATTCTGGGAGTTGAAGTCCACAAGTCTTAAAGCTGTCAGGTTTGAAGACCCCTTGGGGTTTTTTTCCTAAAGGGTTAGGGATGCAAGGATCTTGTAACTTGACAGCTTTGAGACTTCCGTGCTTCAAATGCCAGAGTTTATTGAAACTAAAAACAGTGTACCATCCTATGTATTTTCGGTTTTAAAAATGTGGCTCTCAAAATAAATTTCAATCGTGGTTTTGGCGAGATTTGGCTCAGTTGAAAAAAAAGGTTGCCCACCACTGGACTAGACATATCCAGTTCCTGCAACTATTCTTCATATGTTTTAGCCTCCAGTCCCCTAATCATCTTGGTTGCTCTTCTCTGCACTCTTTCCAGAGTCTTAACAAATGTGGTGTCATTTGCATTTCATTTTGTTCTTCCTTTTGTAGCCTCTCTTTAATTATTCCATTCCACTTCCATTTCTTCAATATCAATGTAACTCTTGTCTCACAGTGAGTTGGCCATGGCAAGTTGGCTGCAGCGAATTGTCCTAGACCTGACTGTTAAGGGGGTATCTCCGTTGGGAGACAGAAAGTAGCACAGCGGAATGTGCAGCCGGAGAGAAAAACGTTGCTAGTAGAAACACACAAATAGAGTCACAGACACTGCTAGTGAAATTAAGTAGCTTTACTACTAAAGTCGCTTCACAAGCAGTGATAGTAGATAGTAGATATTAGTCCAAACACAATTAAAGAACAAACAATTGCTTACAGTCGCAGTTCACGTTCCAGTCATCAAGTCATCAAGCATAGGACAAGCAGAGAGAGAATCAGAGAGAGAATGAGCTCTCCTGACTTCCTCTTATAGCAAAGCTAATTACATCTGTTAGGTACATCCACTCATTTAAAGTAACAGCGACCATTTGTCATGATAGATATATATTGCCTGCCCAACACTAGGAGTATACTCCCAACACTGACCACAGGATATTGCAACATCATAAATATACCATGAATATGAACTGATTGTCCAGTATCCCAATTTTGTTCATATGCTGCAATGGTCATAAATCTGAAAAATGACCACAAACCACTTGTTTTCAGTGCTGTCATAATTTCAAAACTCACTAAACAAATGGTTGTAAGTTGAGGACTACCTGAAGAGAAAATTTTCAGGGAATACAAAATCAAACAGAGCTGTGGTGTTGCAGTAGATAGAATGCTGTATTATAGGCTAACTCTGCCCACTGCCAGCAATTCGATCCTGACTGGCTCAAGGTTGACTCACCCTTCCATCTGTTGTGGTCCGCTGTGAGCCTGTGGAGCTGGCAGCAGTCGGACAATGAGGAGGTTGGGGAGGAACATGGGCCAGTCCTTGAGTCTGGGGACGGCTTGGATGAGGGCTCTGCATTGAAGACATAGAGAGGGCCAGGGCCATCTGCTAGTTATGTGCTGCCTCTGGAGCCTCCAGAGTTTGACATCAGCAAGGCAGAGAAACAGGGGGAGCCTGTTCCCAGTGTGCGCATGCACAGAGCTGCCAGAAGGCAAGAACAGCTAAGACAAAAGGGGCAACTTGGGCATAAGGCTTGGACGTCTCAAATATTGGCCCCTCCCATAAGACATAAAAGAGGAACAAATGAATGTGAGCCTTTGCCAGAAGCAATTTTGTTCGTTCTGGTCGGTTTTAACTCTGAAAGTCCATTTGACTCTGTGCTCCATTTTGCCTTGCACAACTAATTGGCAATTAGGTCTCTGGCAGCATTTCAAGGGAAATAAAGGTTGGTGCTTATCAGCCTTATCCTGAAAGACTGTGGCAGACTTCTGTCGGACTCTTCACAGACTGATTGTGAATCATGACGGTCTGTGAATGAACACAATTCACAGCCATTTGAATTTTAAAAAAATGTGTTTTGGGACTAAACATGTGATTTTTACTGTCTCGGGACGCCTAGGTATGAAAACCTTCTTTCCAAGGTTGGTAAAACGAGGACCCAGATTGTTGGAGGCAATATGCTGACTCTCTGAACTATTTAAAGAGGGTTATAAAGGACTACAAAGTGGTATGTACTGTAAATCTAAGTGCTATTACTAAGTTAGAAGAAGCACACTACAAGCAGGAAGGGACCTATCTCTTTACAAGAAATCAACAAGCATCCAGCTCAGCTCCCAAGAAACTTTACTTTTTAAGCAAAAATAAAAATAAAATAAAGATTACTGAGCTAAAAAAGATCATACAGGTAATGAATGTTTCAATCACAAAACCCTTCTTCTTTTGCTTCCTTTCCATTCTATCCATGATTGCACGACAGCTTCATAACATCCGAAGTGTTCATTACACATGTCAATATAAAAGCACATTAACTAGATAAAGTGGATAAAAAAGAGAAAGTAAATAATGAGTCTTTTAGAGGCATTGAAAAATCCTGGCTGGGTTTACACAACCTGTTTAATTTAATATAACATAACACAATGGCTTTTTTAAAAAACAACAATACACTTTGTTTCTCTCTTCTGGTTTTATTTTTGGAGACTGATTGTAGTCCTGTAATTTTTGGAAGTATTTCTCATCTGAATTTCCAGTTCCAAGGGAAGAGAAAACTGTCAAAAAGTTTAGGATCCAACCTGCGTCCTGTACACCTCAGCAGATTTATTCATGGTTGAAGAAGTGAAAGAAATGCTTATCAAATTTGTAGATGACATAAAATTGGACGGGATAGCTAACATACTAGAAGACAGACAGAAATTTTCAGATGAATTGATAAGTGGATGGGAAGAAAGGTAAAGAGACTCGAGCAAAGGTACACGATAATGGATAATGATCTGATAATGGAAAAGATCTTGAAATAGTAAGGTAAGGCAAACGAAGGTGCACGGAATGCTGTTCCCTTCCCACCAAGGGTGTTCCCTATTTTTCTACTTGCATTTTTACATGCTTTCGAACTGCTAGGTTGGCAGAAGCTGGGACAAGTAACGGGAGCTCACTCCATTGCTAGGGATTTTGGTGCTTGGTGATCTTGGTTGTTTTCTTGCAGATGTTTTATTACCCAAACTAGAGAACATCATCAGTGCTGGTCTAAAACTGATGATGTTACCTAGTTTGAATAATGAAAAATCTGCAAAAACAACAACAACAACAACAACCCAAGTTCAGAGAGCACCAAAGACCTCCTATTTCAAATCTCAGCCACAAATATTCTCCTTTATTTGTCATCGTTGGCTTGCTTCATTCAATCCACAGAGTAAATATACCGTATTGTACAACTGCCAGATCTCGTCCCCATATTCACAAGCCACATTTGAAGAGAATTGAAGGTTTTATTGAGTGAAAGATGCCACATGAAATAAAAATGGCATCAGACACATAAAAACGCCTTTAAAAAAAATATTCACATACAAGAACACCGATTCCAATTATTTGAGTCAATCACCAGAGGTAGCCAAAGGATTTTTTTTTCTTTTTGGCAGTTCTTCCTAAATGATTATTATTAAAGAGTCCCTATAGAATTGCATGCAAAAGGCTGATGGTTTGTCTGGAATTTTGCCCAAGAAACCATCTCTACTGTGTGTCAGGAAGTGCTTCATCTTTCAGGAGCAAATTACTATTAGAAAAGAGATTGGAAAACAAAGAGGGGAAAAATATGTTTTGGATATGCAAAATAGATTTATTGGTGTGTCCTGGGTGGGTTCTGGCAGGGACTACTCCCAGTGTGCTCGTGGGCATGCTGTGCACATGTGCTTGATATGCGCATGATGCACGCATGCATACTGCAATAAAAATTGCTCTGCGCATGGACAGAAGCAAAAAACCAGATGGCGGTGCCTATGGGTGCCACCCAGAGAACCGGTTCGGGGCATGGCAGACCTGGGTCGCTGCAAGTTCCAACAACCCAGGCTGCCAAACCAATACCAGTTCGGCCAAACCAGTCTGAACTGGTAGGAACCAACTACTGGGTGTGTCGCACTTCACCAGTTGCTTTAGAGAGAATGGTTTGACTTCAACATAGCATAAAAATCCTTTCATTTAGAACAAGGGGTCTTAACCTCGATGTTCTTGAGGGCCGCATCAGGGTTGTGTTTGACCTCGGGGCGCCAGGGTGGTGGAGCTAACGTGGGCATGGCCAGCTCAAAATCACTCGTGTCCGGGGCGCCAGTGGTGGCTCAAGCACTCTGCCGGCAAAAAAAGGCTCCCGAGCTACATTTTCACCTGCAATGACCTCCTGCAACCTTCTACCACCCAAAACGGACCTCCAGAGGGTCAACTGTAGCCCCTGCGAGCTCAGTTTTCAGCTGCGATGGCCTCCTGCAACCTTCTGCCATGAGAACAGCGCTCAGCCCTTGCGAGCTCCATTTTTGCTGGAAAGTTGTTCGGTGTTTGTTGCAATTCAGTTGGGAAGCCAGGAACATTTGACTGGACCCATGACTGCCCAAAATTGTAATAGTGGCATCAGCAGCACATGTTGCCCATGAGAAACTCTCGGAAATTCTTTTTCCTCTGAAAGAAATTTGAAAAACCAATTCTATTTTACCAGACCAAATGAGAACTGAAAGAACAGGGGGACAAAAAAATGTTACGGAGAATTTTCTTGCCTGAATTTCTTG
The DNA here is from genome assembly GCF_964273705.1 of Natrix helvetica. Classification (NCBI taxonomy): domain Eukaryota; kingdom Metazoa; phylum Chordata; class Lepidosauria; order Squamata; family Natricidae; genus Natrix; species Natrix helvetica. The sequence goes on along the minus strand of NC_138550.1, from coordinate 163,931,598 downwards.
AAGCGAAATTAATTATAAAAAGAGATTTACCCATCAGCTGTGAAATAGGCTTGGGATCACTTTTTAAAATAGGATAGTTCTTTTTTTTTTCCAAGAAAAGAAAGGGCTATTTAAATTGTGTTTTAGACGGTCCACGCTGGTACCGCCCCAAGCACCTGATGGAGCCGGATAGGTTCCAGACGGAGCTTGGGCCATTACCTGTAGCCCTGACCCGCGCTCAGTCAGAGGACCTAGCGGCCGCCTGGAATAGGGCGGCGGCTGGGGCCTTGGACCGGGTTGCGCCTTTGCGACCTCTCCTGCGGCAGCGACCCACCCAGGCTCCTTGGTATACCGAGGAGCTGAGGGTGATGAAGCGCCACAGGAGACGTCTAGAGAGCAGGTGGAGGTCCTCACGCTCCGAATCTGATCGAACACAGGTAAGATCCTACTTGCGGACCTACCTTGTGGCATTAAGGGCGGCCAAACATAGATATTGCGCCACCCTTATTGCGTCTGCGGATAACCGCCCTGCCGCCCTGTTTAGGGTGACCCGCTCCCTCTTGTCACAGAGGACGCAGGGGGCACCCTTACAGGGCAGAGCAGAGGAATTTGGGGAATATCTGCAGGACAAAGTCGCTCAGATCCGGAGCGGATGGGCCCCACTCAGTGGACCAGACGGGCCGCCAACAGCGAGTCTTGTGAGACCATCCTGGGAGGAGTTTGATTCTGTTGCCCCCGAGGATTTAGATAGGTTGCGTGGACGGCTGCGACCCACCACATGTTTAATGGACCCGTGTCCCTCCTGGTTGGTACTGGCATCTTGGGAGGTGACACGAGGCTGGCTTCTGGGCCTGGTGAATGCCTCATTGGGTGAGGGATCCTTACCAACCGCCTTGAAAGAGGCGGTGGTGAGGCCCTTACTTAAGAGGCCTTCACTCGACCCAATGGAGCTAGCTAACTATCGTCCAATCTCCAACCTTCCATTTCTAGCGAAGGTTGTTGAGAATGTGGTGGCCCAGCAGTTTCCACGACACCTTGACGAATCCGAGTATCTAGACTCACGCCAGTCCGGCTTCCGACCTGGGCACAGCACAGAGACAGCCTTGGTCGCGTTGGTTGATGATCTCTGGAGGGCCAGAGATAGAGGTTGTTCCTCTATCCTGGTCCTATTAGACCTCTCGGCGGCTTTTGATACCATCGACCATGGTATCCTATTGCGCCGGTTGGAGGGGATGGGAGTCGGAGGTACCGTTTTGCGGTGGTTCGGCTCCTACCTCTCCGACCGGAGGCAATGTGTGTTGACAGGGGGACAGAGGTCGACCCCGAGGCCACTCACTTGTGGGGTGCCACAGGGGTCGGTCCTCTCGCCTCTCCTGTTCAACACATATGTGAAGCCGCTGGGTGAGATCATCCGTGGTTTTGGGGTTGAGTATCACCTCTACGCTGATGATACTCAGCTGTATATTTCAACTCCAAACCACCCCAACGAGGCTGTCGAAGTGATGTCCCAGTGTTTGGAGGTCGTCGGGGTCTGGATGGGGGACAGCAGACTTAAACTCAACCCCTCCAAGACTGAGTGGCTGTGGCTACCGGCACCTCGGTTCAGCCAGCTGATCCCATCGCTGGCCATAGGGGGCGAACAATTGCCCCCGTGGAACGGGCGCGCAATTTGGGCGTCCTCCTTGATGCCCGGCTGTCAATGGATGACCATGTGGCAGCCGTGGCAAGGGGGGCGTTCCACCAGGTTCGCCTGGTGCGCCAATTGCGCCCCCTACTGGACCGGGATGCCCTACGCACGGTCACTCATGCGCTGGTGACGTCCCGCCTGGATTACTGCAACGCTCTCTACATGGGGCTGCCCTTGGGACGCGCCCGGAGACTGCAGTTAGTTCAGAATGCAGCCTCGCGGGCTGTGATGGGGAGTACGAGGTACTCCCACGTAACACCTCTCCTGCGCGAGCTGCACTGGCTACCTGTGGTTTTCCGGGTGCGTTTCAAGGTGCTGATTACCATCTTTAAAGCGCTCCATGGCACGGGACCTAGTTACTTGCGGAATCGCATCCTCCCACATACATCCCTGCGGCCAATACGCTCACACAGGGAGGGACTTCTCCTGGTGCCGTCCACTAGGCAATGCCAGCGGGCAACACCGAGGAGTAGGGCCTTCTCTGTGATGGGCCCAACCCTCTGGAATGACCTCCCCCCCGACATTAGAACCACTTCTGACCTCCGCTCCTTCCGGCAAAAACTGAAGACTCACCTGTTCCGATTAGCAGGCCTGGCATAATCCAACTGTCCCTCCTGGCAAATGTATTATATCTGGTTATTTTAGGGTTTTTTAATTTACTGTATTTGTTTTTAGGGGTTTGAATTTATTTTATATCTGCTTTGTACAGTTCTTTTAACGGCATTTTAACCTCCTCCATGTCAACTGTCAACTGTACATATTTAATTTTTATTGTATCTTGTTATATTTTGTATGAACTGTACACCGCCCCGAGTCCCTTTCGGGAGAGGGGGCGGTCTAGAAGCATTAAATATTATTATTATTATTATTATTATTATTATTATTATTATTATTATTATTATTATTATTATTTTGTGTTGACATAATTTCAGTAACAGAATAACAGAGTTGGAAGGGACCTTGGAGGTCTTCTAGTCTAACCCTCATCTCAAGCAGAAAACCGTATAATATTTCAGACAAATGGTTGTCCAATCGCCTCTTAAAAACTTCCAGCGTTGAAGCACCCAAAACTTCTGGAGGCAAGTTGTTCCACAGATTAATTGTTCTAACTGTTGGAAAATTTCTCCTTAATTCTAGGTTGGTCTTCTTCTCCTTTTTTTAATTAAAAGTTTTAATAAATTTTACAAATGTTTCCCCTTCCTTTCCTCCACCCCCGACCCTACCCCCCTCCTCCAACCCTCCCTCCCCCCAACCTCCCAGAGCAAAATACAGGATATAAACATTTAGATAAATTGTAACATTCATTGTGCCTTCACTCATAAGCTAATTGAAATATTTTAGTCCGATATTTATTTTGAATATAATCAATCCATCGTCTCCATTCCAACTTATATTTCCCATCTGAATGGTCCTTCAAATATGCCATGATTTTGGCCATCTCTGCTAGATTTACTACTTTTAGCGTCCATTCTTGAATAGTAGGCAATTCTTCCCTCTTCCAGTACTGCGCCACCAACAATCTTGCTGCTGTCGTTAATTCAAAATCAAATTAGTCTGATTACTGTACAGTAACTGTACAGTCTGTAATTATGCCTAATAAAAACAGCTGGGGAGTGAACTTTATCCTCTTTTTAAGTATATTTTGAATAACCCACCATATTTTTATCCAAAATGCTTTAACTTTTTTGCAAGTCCACCATATATGGTAATACGTAGCGTCAGCACAATCACGTCTCCAACATTTAGGTTGTAAATTCGGATACATACGAGCTAACTTTTTAGGATCTAAATGCCATCTATACAATATCTTATAAAAATTCTCTCTCAAGTTCTGAGCTTGCGTAAATTTCACATTTCTTACCCAAATCTTTTCCCATGTTTCCATCATTATTGGTTCTTCAAACTTTTGTGCCCATTTTATCATACAATCTTTAACTAACTCTTTTTCTGAGTCTATTTCTATCAGTGTATTATACAACCTTTTTATATGCATTTGACTCTGGTCCCTAATTTGTTTTACCAAACTATCCTCATTTTGCATGATACCAATTGTCTGGTCTTTTTTCCATCTAGCTTGTAACTGTCCATACTGAAATCAGATTTGAGTTACCCTTTCCTCTCTTAATACGGTACATTCAAAGGCTTTAATTGTAGTACACCTCTTTCTATATTAAGAAGTTCTCTATATGTAATTACATCCTGTTTTTGTTCTATACTTATATTCTCTATCGCGTGTCTGGGTACTACCCACATAGGTATCTTATCATTTAGCCTATATTGGTATTTTTTCCAGACACGCAATAGGGCATTCCTTAATATATGGCTTTTAAAAATCTTATCCACCTTCTTATCATATATTAAATAAGCGTGCCAACCATATACCAAATCATATCCATTGGGATATGGTTGGTCTTCTTCTTGATTAGTTTCCATCTATTGCTTCTTGTCCTGTCTTAAGGTGTATTATTAATTTTATTAATTAATTTTTATTTATTAATATACATTATTATGGTAATTATTGGAAATCCAGATTCAAAGGCCTGTTAGTATGCCTTAAATCAGAGGTCTTCAAACTTGGCAACTTGAAGACTTATGGACTTCAATTCCCAGAATTCTCCAGACAGCTCTTGAATTGAGTTGAAGTCCACTTGAGTTGAAATCCACAAGTCTTCAAGTTGCCAAGTTTGGGGGGCTTAAATCTTTAGGCAACCCAGTAAATTGTTTGCCTAAAATGTGTTTTAGGATACTAAAGATGAAAAGATGTTGCTCCTACTGATGGAAACTGATGGATAAATTTTCCTTTAAGGAGGATGACATCATTTTCCAGCATCACAGTGGACAGAATGTAAGAGCAGTGACATAAATATTGTAGGACTTGGGGATAGAACCAAGTCACCGTTAGTGACAGTTGGAAAAAAAAACGGCAAAAGAGAAGAAGGAACAAGAGATCGGAGGGGTAAAAAAACAACAACAGGGAAAGGGTTAGAGAGAAAACTCCAAGCAACACAACAGAATTGGTAGGATGGATGGAAAACTGGATGGATGGAAAATACAGATTCACATTCAGAGAGAGGATGAGTAGCAATATCGTCAAACCTATTTCTAATAGCAGTATCATTCCTAGAGTATAACTGGGTTGTGTTCCACAATCTTTCTTTCTTTTTTTATGGCACAATAAAACTCAGGAACCTGTTGGCATGGAGGTGGAAAGAACAGGTCTTCTTTTCTTGTTCAAAATTATAAATTTTGCTTGATGAATCAAAGAAATAGCAAAGAAAAAGCGAAGAGGCTTTTTTCTTTCTTGCTCTCAGATAATAATAACAGAATAACAAGAATTGGAAGGAACCTTAGAGGTCCTCTAGTCCAACCCCCTACTCAGGCAGGAAACCCTATACCAGTGATGGGGAAATTTTGTGGCTCTCAGATAATAATAACATAACAAGAGTTGGAAGGAACCTTAGATGTCTTCTAGTCCAACCCCCCACTCAGGCAGGAAACCCTATACCAGTGATGGGGAAATTTTGTGGCTCTCAGATAATAATAACATAACAAGAGTTGGAAGGAACCTTAGATGTCTTCTAGTCCAACCCCCCACTCAGGCAGGAAACCCTATACCAGTGATGGGGAAATTTTGTGGCTCTCAGATAATAATAACATAACAAGAGTTGGAAGGAACCTTAGAGGTCCTCTAGTCCAACCCCCTACTCAGGCAGGAAACCCTATACCAGTGATGGGGAAATTTTGTGGCTCTCAGATAATAATAACATAACAAGAGTTGGAAGGAACCTTAGAGGTCTTCTAGTCCAACCCCCCACTCAGGCAGGAAACCCTATACCAGTGATGGGGAAATTTTGTGGCTCTCAGATAATAATAACATAACAAGAGTTGGAAGGAACCTTAGATGTCTTCTAGTCCAACCCCCCACTCAGGCAGGAAACCCTATACCAGTGATGGGGAAATTTTGTGGCTCTCAGATAATAATAACATAACAAGAGTTGGAAGGAACCTTAGATGTCTTCTAGTCCAACCCCCCACTCAGGCAGGAAACCCTATACCAGTGATGGGGAAATTTTGTGGCTCTCAGATAATAATAACATAACAAGAGTTGGAAGGAACCTTAGAGGTCCTCTAGTCCAACCCCCTACTCAGGCAGGAAACCCTATACCAGTGATGGGGAAATTTTGTGGCTCTCAGATAATAATAACATAACAAGAGTTGGAAGGAACCTTAGAGGTCCTCTAGTCCAACCCCCCACTCAGGCAGGAAACCCTATACCAGTGATGGGGAAATTTTGTGGCTCTCAGATAATAATAACATAACAAGAGTTGGAAGGAACCTTAGAGGTCCTCTAGTCCAACCCCCCACTCAGGCAGGAAACCCTATACCAGTGATGGGGAAATTTTGTGGCTCTCAGATAATAATAACATAACAAGAGTTGGAAGGAACCTTAGAGGTCCTCTAGTCCAACCCCCCACTCAGGCAGGAAACCCTATACCAGTGATGGGGAAATTTTGTGGCTCTCAGATAATAATAACATAACAAGAGTTGGAAGGAACCTTAGAGGTCTTCTAGTCCAACCCCCCACTCAGGCAGGAAACCCTATACCAGTGATGGGGAAATTTTGTGGCACTGAGTGTCCAAACCTGTGTGTGTGCATGTGCCGGACACTAGGTCTTCACACACACCACAGCCCTGGAAACTCGAAGACCAGCTGGCCAGTGTACATGCGTGCCGGCCACCTGGACTTCTGGTTTCCGGCATCAGCATATGCACCAGTCAGCTGGTCTCCAGGTTTCCAGCATGTGCAAAGATCAGCTGGCTGGCACCCATGTGCATGCTGGCAACCACAAGAGCAGCTGGCAACGGCATGTGTGCCCACAGAGAAAGCTCTGCGTGGCACCTCTGGCACATGTGCCTTATGTTCTCCATCACAGCTCTTTACCCTTTCAGACAAATGGTTGCCCAATCTCTTGCAGTTTTTAGAGCATTTCTGGAGCATTCAACAGCCGCAGTGGCCCAGTGGTCAGAGAGCAGTACTGCAGGCAACGTCTGCTGACTGCCGGCTGCCTGCAAATCTGGCAGTTCAAATCTCATTAGGCTCAAGGTGGACTCAGTCTTCCCTCCTTCTGAGGTGGGTAAAATGAGGACCCAGATTGTTGGGGGCAACAGGCTGACTCTGTAAACAATTTAGAGAGGGCTGTAAAAGCACTGTAAAGTGGTATATAAGTCTAAGTGCTATTGCTATTGCTCTACTGTGCTAAACTATTGTGTGACGTTAATTAGTTCCATAATATAATATATGAACGAAGCTACTGTGGTTTATAAATCACAGCTTAAGCTTTAGCTAATAAAGGGAGTTTATGTAAAAGTATTGTGGAAGCATAACCATCTGCGGCTTAATAAATCAAACATTACTCAGATAACCAGGACTTGATGTGATGTCAACCCATGCGATGACAAATATTCAAAGGTTCAAGGGCAGAAGAAAAAAATGGGAATGCATAGATTTTCTACTTGGGACTCCTAGGAGAGAATGGTCCATTTATTAGAATAGAGAATAATAGAGCTGGAAGGGACCTGGGAGGTGTTCTAGACCACCCCCCAAGTTGAACAGGAGATCCTATATCAGTGATGGCTAACATTTTCCAGACAGCGTGCCCAAAGCGCATGCCTGAACCCCCCAAATGCAATGCATGTGTAGCCCCAACGCATGTGCCTTGCCCCCCTGCAATGCACATGTGGCACCCCTGCATGCCCCCCACCCCTTGTGCATGCATGCCCCCACACACGCCCCCCCATGGCAGAGACCCAAAGACCAGCTGCCCAGTGGGAGGCGTATGCACATGCGCAGCGGAACTGAACTGGGCCGAAGGTGCATGTGGCATCAGAGAGGGCGCTGAGTGCCACCATTGGCCCACATGCCATAGGTTCACCATCACGGTCCCATATCATTCTGGACAAATGGCTGCCCACTCTCTTCTTAAAACATCCAGTGATGGAACACCCACAATGGATTTACTGATTAATTGTTCTCACTATCAGGAGCTTTCTCCTTGATTCTAGGTTGGAGATCTATTTTTGACGAGTTTCCATCTGTTACTAACTATGAGCCAGAAGTGTGCGGCAGCAGCCAAAAAAGCCAATGCAATCCTAAGCTGCATTAACAGAGGGATACATTCAATATCAAGTGAGGTACTAATACCATTTGATGAAGCCTTAGTAAGGCCACACCTAGAGTACTGCATCCAGTTTTGGTCACCACAGCATAAAAAAAAAAAGATGTAGAGACTCTAGAAAGAGTGCAGAGAAGAGCAACCAAGATGATGAGGGGACTGGGGGTTAAAACATACAAAGAATGGTTGCAGGAACTGGGCATGTCTAGTCTAGCGAAGAGAAGGACCAGCGGAGACATGATAGCAGTCTTCCAAAATTTGAGGGGCTGCCACAGAGAGGAGGGGGTCAAGCTATTTTCCAAAGCACCTGAAGGCCAGACAAGGAATAATAGATGGAAACTGACCAAGGAGAGATTCAACCTGGAAATAAGGAGAAACTTTTTGACAGTGAGAGCAATCAACCCACGGAACAGAAATTGCCTTCAGAAGTTGTAGGAGCTTCATCACTGGAGGCTTTCAAGAAGGGATTAGACTGTTATTTTTCAAAAATGGTGTATGATCTCCTGCTTGGGTGGAGGGTTGGACTAGATGACCTACAAGGTCCCTTCCAACTCTGTTAATCTGTAAACTTCTTGTCCTGCCCTCAGGTGCTTTCGAGAATAGGTTGATCTGGTCTTGTTTGTGACAGCTCCTCAAATATTGAAAGACCACGCCCTTCTCTTGGTTAGATTAGACACATCCCTCAAAGCTGGTATGTCCCACGCGCAGTTGATATCTTCTCTTTCTTTAGGAAGAAGGAAAAAGCGAGTGATGTCATTCCTCTTCTGGCTGAGCCTTTGGTGCATTGTGAGGGAAGCCACTGTCACTTCCTCTGTTTTGCTGAACTGTTCAGTTGCAAAGGTGAGTGAAAGGATAAGGAAGATGTTGAGTTTGCCAGATGAGTTGCCCTGCTGCAAATTGAAGATAAGAATAGGGGGAAAGCAGGTTTTTCCTCTCTGAAGTCAATCCACCCTTGCTTAGATGCCTTTTTATTGAGTCCACTGGATGACAAAGGATCAGCTGTTTGCTTCCTTTTAGTGAGGACCAGTTTCATGATCCCAATATTACATCGGTAAGGTCTGATTTTTGAACTGTAGGGACAGAAAAACACTGACCCAGTGTATGGGGCGTTCAGGATTGACCATTCCCTGAAAAGTATCATTAGCATTTCCCCCAGCAAATATAAAATGCTACAAAGCAAGACATTAATTCAATCCATCTGATTCTGGATCTTTAGCAATAGAAATTTGCTTTCTTCTTTGGATCAGGGCTGCTATAAAATATGGGAATTAAAGTCTGTTTTATCCACACGAAAGGGACGTGTTGGCTCAGTGGCTAAGACACTGAACTTGTCGATCAGAAAGGTCAGCAGTTCAGCGGTTCGAATCCCTAGCGCTGCATAACGGAGTGAGCTCCAGCTACTTGTCCCAGCTTCTGCCAACCTAGCAGTTTGAAAGCACGTAAAAATGCAAGTAGAAAAATAGAGATCAACTTTGGAGGGAAGGTCACATCGTTCCTTGCGCCTTTGGCGTTTAGTCATGCCAGCCACATGACCACAGAGACATCTTCGGACAGTGCTGGCTCTTCGGCTTTGAAATGAAGATGAGCACCGCCCCCTAGAGTCGGGAATGACTAGCACATATGTGTGAGGGGAACCTTTCCTTTACCTTATCCACATTGGTTTCTATTAACTCATTAGACGATTTTTTAAAAAAACAGTAGAAAGAATATTTATGCATATGACTTTTTGGATAGTAATATTGAATATTGGTTCTTAACTAATCTGATTTCTGTTAATTTTTAATATTTAATGTTTTATTGTTTGCACTTTGGTGATTTTGCTTGACAGAGTGATAAGTGGCATATAACATGAATAAATACCTAAAATACTATATAAAAAATGAATGTCTAAAACTGCATGTCTACTGCATGTAGATTTCTCAATGGAATCTGTGCAGTTTGTTTGTTTTATTATTTACACCTTCCTTGTTTTGTTTTCCTGACCATTATAGTTCAAAAAACACAAACTAAACCTTTTTTAAAAAAAATAAACAAGCACACTGTAAATCAAATAGTTGCAGAGAGCTACTAAAACTTTGAGGGTGGAAAATTACAATCGGGTAATTAATTAAGAATGGTGACAGGAATTGGGTACGTCTAGTCTAAAGAAAAGAAGGACTAGGAGGGTCATGGTAGCAGTGTTAAAATATTTAAGGAGTTCCTACCAAGAAGAGGAGGGTGTCAAACTATTTCCCAAAGCACCGGAAGAAGAAGAAGAAGAAAGATGGATGGAAACTAATCAAGAAGAGAAGCAACTTAGAACTAAGGAGAAACATCCTAATGGTGAGAACAATTCATCAAGGGAGCAGTTTGCCTTCAGAAGCTGTGGGTGCTCCATCGCTGGAGGCTTTCAAAAATGGACTGGACAACTATGTATCTCGAACGGTATAGGGTCTCCTGCTTGAGGAGGTGGTTGGAGTAGAACACCTCCAAGCAGTGGGGATTCAGCCAGTTCGCACCACTTTGGGAGAACCAGTTGTTATGTTTCTGAGCAGTTTGGTGAACTAGCTGAATCCCCACTGAATCACCAAGAAATCGTTAGGGCAGAGAACTAGTTGTTAAATTATTTGAAGGGCATCACTTCCAGTGCTGCTATTGTATGTTATAATTCTCTCATCCAGCCATTCTTCATTGCCAACCCAATGTGATCTCTCTCTCTCTCTCTCTCTCTCTCTCTGTCTCTCTGTCTCTCCCTCCCTCCCTCCCTTCTGTCTCTCTGTCTCTCCCTCCCTCCCTCTGTCTCTTGCTCTCTCTCTCTCTCCCTCATTCTCTCTCTCCCTCCTTCCTTCTGTCTCTCCCCCTCTTTCTCTCTCTCCCACTCTCCCTATGTCTCTTGTTCTCCCTCTTTCTCTCCCTCCCTCCCACTCTTTCTCTTTTTCTCTCTCTCTCCCTCCCTTCCTCTGTTTCTTCCCCTCTCTTCCTCTCTGTCTCCCTCCTTCCCCCTCTCTCTCTCCCTCTCTCCCTCTCTTTCTCTCTCTCCCACTCTCCCTCTGTCTCTTGTTCTCCATCTTTCTCTCTCCCCTCCCTCTCTTTCTCTCTCTCTCCCTCCCTCTTTCTCCTTCCTTCTGTCTCTCCTCCTCTCTTTCTCCCTCTCCCTCTCTCCCTTTAGGAAGAAGAGGAGATACATCTTCCTACAGACGACAAGACTGATTTGGGGAAAAAGCAGCGTTTCAGAAGCGGCCTTTTCAACAAGAGCGAGCTGAATGCCACCTTCTCCCCACCTTTTACCTGGAATGGTTCCCATCCTTTCGGCCCTGAATGCGACTGCATCATGGACCTGTTAGCCTGCTTGTTGAGAGACCATGTCCTGGCTGGGTTTGTGGTCTTCATCTTCACGGTGGGCCTGCTGGGCAACCTAATCCTCTTCTTTTTTCTTCTCTTCCACTTCAAGAGGAATCTGTGGACCACCTGCATTTGGAATTTAGCCATCGGTAGCTTTGGGGTCCTCATCTTTTTGTGCAGCATTTGTCTCTTAGCGTTCAGCAACTATATTTGGGAGAACTCCAGCGACGCCCTGGTGAAGTTGCTCCTGCCCCTGGCGTACCTCTTTCTCGTCATGCAGGGCTACAACGCTCATTTTTTCATATCCATCGGGGTGGATTGGTGCTTTGACCTCCTTTCTCCAAGTTGGTACCAGTGCCACCAATCAACCTACCTGTCTTCTGCTACGCCCGCCATGTTGTCTGTCCTTTTCTGGCCTCTCACTTGCCAGCTCTTGTTCTTCTTCAACTTGAGGATTGACACTCATGCCATTGTTGCTGTCTCCCTCATGATTTTCATCCCAGTCATGGTCATCTCCTCTCAAACCCTGATTATGAGGATTTGGTGCAACCTGCACCAGCAAGGGAGAATCTCTCTAGAAATTGTCCTAGGAATCTTGTTTTCTCTGGTCACTTGGGGGCCCATATACTTATTCCTTACTCCAAGTAACCATTTTGCTCTCGTCTCTGTCTTAGCCTTTGTGCTCACGTCCGTCAGTAGCACCATCAACCCTGTGTTTTACATTCTCATTGGCAAAGTCCTTCTTCCTGAGGCCAGAAGCAAAAGGTTTCACTTCAGGAAGGACAAATCTGGGAAGCCGATGAGACTTTTATCCTATTGGGCCACAAAGGAAGAAATGTAAGAAACGGAATCCGATACTTGAGGTGAGACTGCAGGTTTTGTTTGCTTGGTTCTCTTTTGTGAACAAACACAAGCTAGTCTACGCCGGATAATAAAATCTTAAGTGTTGAATCAATGCCCAATTGAATAAAGCTTATACTTTTAAAACTGCTTCCTTTCATATCAGTGTTTCACTTATTTTAAAATGTTCCTCAAAGGTAAGAGGATTGGTTTTGTAAATGGTCAAGCTTCTAAAAATTGATCTCAAAGAGAGAGAGAGGGGGGAGGGAGGGAGGGAGGGAGGGGAATCCCTTTCTCTACCTAACAAAGATGAAGCATGAAAAACATTAGAAATTACTTAGGGGGAAACAAAAAAAAAAGGATAACAAAGTTCCAGGGTGTGAAAGTGGAAAAGAAAATATGTGTATTTCTCAGTGTGGGGGTGGGAGGGAACGGTTCAAATTACCAGCAGATGTATGCATGAATTAAAGATAGGAGACATCATAGCAGAACCTAGAATAGAATAGAATAGAATGGAATGGAATGGAATGGAATGGAATGGAATGGAATTCTTTATTGGCCAAGTGTGATTGGGCACACAAGGAATTTGGTGCAGATGTTCTCAGTGTACATAAAAAGACAAGATACGTTCGTCAAGGATCATAAGGTACAACACTTAATGATAATCATATGGTACAAATAAGCAATCAAATCATACTAGGAAACAATATAAATCATAACGATACAAGCAACAAAGTTACAGTCCTGCAGTCATAAGTGGGAGGAGATGGGCAATACGGATGATGAGAAGATTAATAGTAATAGTAATGCAGCCTTAGTAAATAGTTTGACAGTGTTGAGGGAATTATTTGTTTAGCAGAGTAATGGCGTTCGGGGGGGGGGGGAATTGTTCTTGTGCATAGTTGTTCTGGCGTGCAGTGCCCTATAGCGCCGTTTTGAGGGTAGGAGTTGAAACAATTTATGTCCAAGATGTGAGGGGTCTGTAGATATCTACACAGCCCTCTTTTTGACTCCTGCAGTGTACAGGTCCTCAGTGGAAGGCAGGTTGGTAGTAATTGTTTTTTTTTCTGCAGTTCTAATTATCCCCTGAAATCTGTCTCTGTCTTGTTGGGTTGCAGAGCCAAACCAGACAGTTATGGAGGTGCAAATGACAGACTCAATCATTCCTCTGTAGAACTGGATTGGCAGCTCCTTGGGCAGTTTGAGCTTCCTGAGTTGGCGCAGAAAGAACATCCTTTGTTGTGTTGTTTTTCTTTCTTTAAACCAGTTTAAACTGTGCTACTTCACTATATCCATGTAATTCCCTGGAAGAGTTCAACTTGAAGCAATCTTAGTTTTAAAGGATTTGTGATGGTGGAAGATTATTTTTGGAAGGTTTGAGGGTTTTGACCTTCAATTCGTCTTACTCATGCAATTATCCTTTGAAATGAGATTGATGGAAAGATAAGGAGATGATGATAATGCTTAAAAGTTGGATTTGCCTGGCTTGGATTGAGGGGAAAAAAGCCGAGTTAAGTTAAAAAAAATAAATTATCCTTTGGAGCAGTGGCAAATAACAGATATAGTAAGTAATAAAGAAGTTAATGATAAATTCAGCTGAAATAAAGATAATCCTGAATTTATAAAAAAAAAATCTATCTTATGCCCCAAGAAAATATATGCCATCATCATGAAATTTCCATTATTGTACTCTACATAAGTCTACATTTTTTTTTCAATTTTAAAGGAAAACAATTGGAGAGTGGGTAGGGTTTTACTTTACTTTTTTATTAATATAACATTGCCCATAAATTGTATCGGCTATGATTAGCCTGAATAATTTGTATAACAGGAAACAGTGATTTATGATCACAATTATAGTTTAAAATTAAGTCCAATTAAAAGTCACAAGATTTTCTTTTCCAGTTTTTCCAAGCCTGATTATCTTAACCAAGATCACCAAAGTCTGGCTATGTGGTGGATCTTGAATTCACTGTAATGTTTTTCTAGAATCCTAACTTCCAAGTTCCTTCTCATCCACTTTTTATATTTAGAATGACAGAGCTGGAAGGGACCTTGGAGGTCTTCTAGTCCAACCTCCTGCTTAGGCAGGAAACCTTACACCACTTCAGACAAATGGTTGTCTAATCTCTTCTTAAAAACTTCACAACTTCTAGACCCAAGTTGTTCCACTGATTAATTGTTCTAACTCTCAGGAAATTTCTCCTTAGTTCTAAGTTGCTTCTCTCCTTGATTAGTTTCCAGCCATTGCTTCTTGTCCTGCCCTCGGGTGCTTTGGAGAATAGCTCCAAAGTTAGCACCCACTCCTCTCCTAAAAAAATGAAATATTTTAGGAAATATTAAAAAGGACAGAATATCCCCCTAAAAGAGAGGCAGAAACACACAGACAGACAGACAGACAGATAGACACACACACACACACCCTTTGTCAATGGGCCATTAAGGCCTGGGCCAGTCTATTCTACATAACAAAAATCTACCTCCTTCAGGCAGAGCCATAGTAGGAATTGCCCAAAGCCCTTTCATTACATCATCACCCAGCAAGGCTCAACCAAGTCTGGGACTCAGGACAGCCTATATAGTTACCCCTGCATGGTCCTATGGGAGTTTGACAACCAATCAGAATACCAGTTCAAATTCAAAAGCCCAGAGGGGGCATAAAACCCAGACACTCTCAGAATCTCTTCCCTTTTCCCCGCAAGACATCAAACCATGTGGTCCTGTCCATCATTAAACCTTCTTTCCAAGCAACTTCCATGATTCCAGTGTCTTTCCCCCCCTTCGAACTGAACACAAATGGACATTTCTTCCAACAATATCATATCAAAATTTGCAAAGTTCACAACCCCCAAACCCGCTAAATTTATCCATTCGTTTATTATTTTTATGTTGGTTGATGAAATACATAAAGTTCTCTTATAATGGCCATCGATGCAACGTGCCCCATGTATTGAACCAAAGTTGCTAATCAGATTTCAGAAGGTTACTGAACAAAGGGGGAAAACTAGGAAAAATATATATTTAAAATGACAAATCTCCTTTGAAAGTCTCCATAAGCCCTGTCCTATTCATCAGCCCCATGTCATTTCACCCTTTCAAATGGACTGAATGTATACACTTGCTCCGTGAAGGACAGATGTTTCACAAATCTCCAACTGTTGAAGACAGATGTTTGAGAAATATAAAACTGATCACCATAATGGCAGTAATGGTAAATCCACTAGGTGAATTCCTGTTTTGCCGCTAGATATATATTAAAAACAAGCTTTCGGAGAGGGAAGGAAGGATTGTAGAATCCTGAAATGATGGGCTAAGTAAAGGTAGACAACAATTTTTCATTGAAGATTTATGCTTTTTAAAAGTATTTCTGGGCAACGTATGCCCAGAGGTATGTTGGCTTATCATTTCAAAAGTATTTCCTTACCTAAACAGAGAAACAGAATGACCAAGTGTGGACAAAAAAACAGCAGGGATAGCAGTGAGTTCCGATTTCCTGCTGGCTTCCCCAATGAATTTCCATGTGGTGAATCTGGCAGGGAGCATCAGAATTTTCCCTTCCTTTCCCTCTCCCCTTCCCTTCCCTTTTTACTTTCTTCCCCTTTCCCAAGGCCCTTTCCTTTCCTACCATATTTCCTTTCCTTCCTCCTTTCCTTTCCTTTGTTTCCCTTCCCCTCCCTTCCCTTCCATCTTTCCCCGAGGCAGATACATGGCTGCTGCTGGATGGGGGAGTTCGTGAAGAATTGTGAGGTGGCTGGGAAGCCATCATGGAACATTGACAAGGAGGACCACATGACCACAGTAGCATCCTAGCAGTGTAGCAGTTGCAGTCTGTAGCTGTTAAAACACTCACACATTCCCAAAGTTTCATTCCCTCAAGAATCATGATAGAGTGGGTCAAGGTTATACCAGTGTAAAGTTGCATATTCAATTCCCCAGATTAGAACCAGCTTCAAATCCCAACTCAGTTATAACTTTGATGATGTTAATTGTGATATCTATAGTATCTCTCTATCATCTATCTCTATGTTATTTCTTCTATCATCTATCTACTATCTATCTATCTATCTATCTATCTATCTATCTATCTATCATCTATCTATCTATCTATCTATCTATCATCTATCTATCATCTATCTATCTATCTATCTATCTATCATCTATCTATCATCTATCATCTATCATCTATCTATCTATCTATCTATCTATCTATCTATCTATCTATCTATCTATCTATCTACTATCTATCTATCTATCTATCTATCTATCTATCATCTATCTATCATCTATCTATCTATCTATCTATCTATCTATCTATCTATCTATCTATCTATCATCCATGCATGCATCCATGCATGCATCCATCCATCCATCCATCCATCCATCCATCCATCCATCCACCCACCCACCCACCTATCTATCATCCATCCATCCATCCATCCATCCATCCATCCATCCATCTATCCATCCATTTACTCATCTACTTACCTACCTACCTACCCTATCTACCTACCTATCTATCTTAATCAGGTCTGAATTTGCTGGATTTGCTCCAGTACTGAGAGTGAATCAAATTGTCTCAAGGTCGGAGTCAAAAAGAGATTTAGAAAATCAGGGCTTTTCTTGCCCTACAAAGACTACTCAGAAATGGCTTTATTTATTTTCCTTGCTTTTTTCTAAGAGAAGAAGATTAAATTTCCAGGCATAGCAGTTTCTGCTAAAGGGATAAGTTTCTCATCTTCGGGGGGGGGGGGGGGGAATAGATGAAACGAACATCTTTCAATTCAGATTTGTCTTTTAAAAAAGGAGACCGTCTCTTTGGTTTGTGTTGGATCGAATTAGTTGACATTTGCATTCCAAACGCCGTCTTAAAATAAGAATTCCGAATACTGGGATTACGAACTGAAATGGAGCCTCAATTTGCGATTATTTATTTCGTTTCTTTATTTTATTTCGACAAACATGCATTAGATAACGTATACGAGTATAAGCATGATTATGAATACATGAAATGGATATGAATAAAAGGGAACATTAGGACAGGGACGGTAGGAATGCTGGTGCACTTATGCACGCCCCTTACAGACCCCTTAGGAATGGGGTGAGGTCAACAATAGACAGTCTAAGGCAGGGGTGTCCAAACTTGGGAACCTTAAGACTTGTGGACTTTGTTTCCCCCCCCCCTATTTTCAAAAGCTGTTTTGTCAAGCTCTTTTGTTCCCTTTATTTCAGATAACAGTATTTATAACACCGAGGTTCTTTCCTCTCTCTCTCTCTCTCTCTCTGTTTTTTTGAAGGCTGTACATTGCCAATTAAAGTTGATCCTTTGAAAGAATCCCTGCTTTCTTTTTCTCTTTGTGATTGAGTCCCATTTCAAAACCAGCATTAAGAGGGAAATGAGTGCGGAGGTTAATTTTGTTAGCTGGTTGTTTATTCTGCAACTGCACAGACGAAGGAACAATTAGACATCCTGCTTTTCAATTATGACCTGGATTTTATGCAAGCAAACATATTAAATCTAAGAAGGCTAATCCTGCTTGAGTTGAAATGAGCAAATAACAACAGAAAATGGAAGAATTTGATGAAGGGATAAAAGAAGAGAAAGGAGGAGAAGAAGGGACAAAAGATTTATTCAGAATGCTGAACAAGAGAATTGGAAGGGACCTTGGAGATCTTCTAGCTTGGAAGATCTAAAATGGGTAGATTGTAGGAAGTTGGCACCCGATCCCCTCCTAGAAAAATGAAATATTTTAGGAAATATTAAAAGGACAAAATATTTTCCTTAAAGGGAGGCAGAAACCCCCCCCCCCCCTTTGTCAATGGGTCATTAAGGCCTGGACCAGTCTATTCTACATAACAACGATCTACCTCCATCAGGCAGAGCCATAATAGGAATTCCAAAGCCCTTTTATTACATCATCACCCAGCAAGAGTCAACCAAGCTTGGGACTCAGGACAGAGTTGCCCCTGCATGGCCCCATGGGTGTCTGACAACCAATCAGAATACAAGCTCAAATTTAAAGCCCAACAAGAGGGTATGTTTAACAGATTAACAGAGTTGGAAGGGACCTTGCAGGTCATCTAGTCCAACCCCTGCCCAAGCAGGAGACCCTACATCTGCCTCTTATGAAGATGTTGGATATCCATTTGTCTGAAGTGGTGTACGGCTTCCTGCCTAAGCAGGTTGGACTAGAAGACCTCAAGGTCCCTTCCAACTCTATTATTCTATATTCTGCATGCTCTTGCACCTTTACAGGCAGCTCAAGTGTAAAAGCCAAAAAGAGGTATAATCCCCATACTGTCAACTCACATGTGGTTCTCCTTCATCAATAAACCCTCTTTCCAATCAGCATACATCAGAGGTGTCAAAACTTGGCAACTTTAAGACTTGTGGACTTCAACTCCCAGAATTCCCCAGCCAGCAGTTGAAGTCCACAAGTCTTAAAGTTGCCAAGTTTGGACACCCCTGGCATACATGTTCCCAGTGTCTTTCTCCTAGTTTGGAACTGAGCCAGATGGTTATTTCCTCCAATAATTCCAACATATCAAACATAGAGTTATGCCGTTTTGGTGGCTTACGGCGGTTGTTTTTTGTACCTTGATTGTGTTTATATGCTTGGATGGTTACATCGTTTTTAAAATACATTTTGTAGTTGCTTTTAAATTACGATTTAATTGTTTTTAATCACCCAGAGTCACCAATTGGAGACTGGAGGACCGTATAAAATCAGATAAATAAATGAATGGGAGGAGGGGGGGGGAACCCTGATGAGGTGTGTTCATTTAGTTTATTGTTCTCTGACTTGGCCTGTCTCTAAACTATATTTATTTGTTTGTTTTTATTTGTACCTCTCTTTTAGATTTGGCAGCATTAAACAATTGTGGGGCTTTAATGCCAGACAGCATCAAAATATTGAATGTTTTATACACACACAGAGAGAGACATACTCATTCATCAAGGAATGCAGTGGCTCAGGGGCTAAGACGCTGAGCTTGCGATCAGAAAGGTCGGCAGTTCAGCGGTTCGAATCCCTAGCGTCACGTAACGGAGTGAGCTTCCATTACTTCTTCCAGCTTCTGCCAACCTAGCAGTTCGAAAGCATGTTAAAAATGCCAGTAGAAAAATAGGAATGACCCTTGGTGGTGTTGGAAGAAATGTCCTTCTGGGTTCGGTTCCAAGTGGGGGAAAAGACACTGGAGACATGGAAGGCTGCTAGGAAAGATGGTTTAATGGTGGACAGGACCACATGACTTGAGTCCTGAACAGAAAAAGTGATCATATGCTTCAATGTTGGTGGAGAAGAAGAGAAGGGTGGCTGAGATGCTGAAAGTCCCTGGTTTTATGCCCTCTCTGGCCTTTGATCTTGAGCTTGTCTTCTGATCGGTTGTCAGATACCCATGGGGCCGTGCAGGGGCAACTCTCTAGGCTGTATTTTGAATCCAGGTTTGGTTGAGTTCTCAGATGCCATGTGGGGAGTCGGGTAAAGGGCCAATATTATCATGCCTTAATCCCATCCCCCTGGAGCTGAAGGGGAGAACTCTTTATTATGTAAAGGGACTGGCTTGGGTTTCTTAATGGCCCATTGGCAAACTGGGTGGAGGCGGGAAGCTACAGGGAGCTATTCTCTCTTTATAAAACATGTTTCTTCCTTTTCACATCCAGGAAAATATAACATTCTGCCTTTTCAATATTTCCTAGGATATTTCATTTTTCTGGGAGAGGGCTGGGTGATAACTTCCTACAGTGGGAAGGTCACAGCGTTCTTTGGCATTTAGTCATGCCGGCCACATGACCACGGAGACGTCTTTGGACAGTGCTGGCTCTTCGGCTTTGAAACGGAGATCTGCACCGCCCCCTAGAGTTGTGAACAAGTAGCACATATGTGCGAGGGGAACATTTACATTCATATTTCTGGGCCTGTCATTACCTCTCACGAGTGAGTCAGAAGTCTCCCAAATCTCACCAGTGTGCTTTGCCATTCTTTTTAAACCAAATGTAATTGTAGACAACTCCCTCTATTTTTTTCCCATCTTTTTTTTTTTCAATTCCTCTTTCCCCCCCTCCTTTTGGCAGCACTTGCATTAGCAGCAACAGGTTGTTACAAAGGGACACGGTTCTCACGATACAAAATTAATTAGAAAAGTCTGCTTTAATTATAAATATGCAATTACAGTTAAACAAATGAAGACATGAGTGTTTTTTTTTTTTCCTTTTTGGCAATGTTCCCAATATGTTGTGAGTCGCTTCCTTGGGGCAGATCGGAGGGGGTGGGGAAGCTTGCCTACCTACCAAAACTATAAAAAAAGACAATCTGTCCCTCTCTAATGGGAGCTGGCAACCTGTTAAAACATATTTTGGTTGTTTATTCAAATGAAGTTATTTCAGAGTGAAAGTCAGAATATTATTTGAAGCATACTTGCTCTGGTTTATTTATTAAGGCAAAATATAGACAAATATTCCACTGAAGAAGTCCAGGTGTCAGATTCTTTTGATTTCGTTCATTTCTCTATCATTTGGTGCATACAGCATCCAAGGGAATAACTGGAACTTAATAATATTTTCCATGCTTTGTTTAAAGGTGGAAGGCCACCGGTTCTATGACTCTTTAAAATGCTTTGCACGCCTCTCATGTATAACACTCATAGTTGAACCAGAGTTTTCAGTACCTGGGTGAGAAAATCTCAAAGATTCTTTTGCTGTCAGAGAAAAAGAGAAAGAGAGAGAGAGAGAGAGAGAAAGAGAGAGAGGGAGAGAGAGAGAGAGAGAGAGAGAGAGAGAGAGAGAGAGAGAGAAAAGAAAGAGAGAAAAGAGAAAAGAAGAAAGGAGGGAAGAAAGAAAAAGAGAAAGAGAGGGAGGAAAAGAGAAAAAAGAGAGAAGAAAGAAGGAGGAGGGAAGAAAGAAAGAGAGAGAGAAAGAAAGAGAAAGAATGAGAGGAAGAGGAGAAAAAGAAAGAAAGAGGGAGTGAGAAAAAGAAAGAGAAAGAAAGAAACAGAGAGAGGGAGAAAGAAAAAAAGAAAGAAAGAAAGAAAACATCTTATCACATCCAAAATTGACAAAGTGAAGTGATTGTCTCCTTTAGTTTACTGATATGGCCAACTTAGATTTTCAGAATGTAAAAATAAAATAAAAAAATAGAACTTCATGTCCACTTTCTCCATGAAATCCTGCATGAACATATATCCCTCTGTTGTGTTTTAATTGTTTGGACTTTTCCTAAAGCCAAAAAATCCGAAATATTTTCTCGCATAGAAAGTAATCACTTTGTTGCCTTCTTCTGCATCCTTTCTAGCACTTTTATATCTTTTTTTCAAGCTCTCCACAGTATTCCAAATACCGATATACCACAAATTTGTATGAAAACATTAATGTGTTGGCTGTGTTTGTTTCAATCCATATGTGTAATATGTGTTCCAATTTTTGAGGGGCTGCCACAGAGAGGAGGGGTTCAAACTATTTTCCATCACCGAAGCACCTGAAGGCCAGACAAGGAATCATGGATGGAAACTGACAAAGGAGACATTCAAGGAACTTTCTGACAGTGAGAACAATCAACCAATGGAACAGAAGTTGCGTTCAGATGTTGTGGGAACTTCATCACTGGAGGCATTCAAGAAGAGACTGGACTGCCCTCTGTTAGAAATGGTGTAGGGTCTCCTGCTTGGGCAGAGGGTTGGACTAGATGACCTATAAGGACCCTTCCAACTCTGTTAGTCTGTAATCTGTAGTCTATCACAGAATTCCTGCAAATGCCAGGATTAGCCTTTGTATAACACTTCAGAAATAATAATAATAATAAAAAACTTCTGAAGATCAGCTAATCTGACTGCACATTTTCCTCATCGTGATGGATTATGATAAATTATAGCTCAATTCTGCACCTCTGTGGCTTATTAATATATTAATGCAAGGGAATTAATGTACCTATTTATGCCTCACAGATTTATGCGGGCCCAAAACAAATGATGAACATTTTACATTTCCAAGTTCTCTGCTCTACAGAGATGGATTTCAAGAGGGCAATTCAGCCAAAAATAAAAATAAAAAGCCTGAAGCAAATTGCAAATTATAACCAGAAGCCTGCAGATATGTGAGAACTGTTTCCATATTTCTTATTCAATGACTACAAAATCTATAAATGTTTTAAGTGGATGTGGCTCCTGATGGATTGAGTGAATTAGAGAAAAATAAGATGGGAGGGGGGGGAATCAGAATTAATTTTAAATGTTTGTTCCCGAGGGTGAAGGTTCATTCTTCAAACTTGTGTATTGGTTTCCAAACGTTTCATTGCCAAGCTAAGAAACATCTTCAGCAAAGCTTAAGGGGACACCAGTAGATGCTCTTCTATTTACTGTATAAGGACTGTGTGGTCAGTGGGTTTTCTGATGGGTCAGATGTGGTGGGTGTGTCAAGTGAGGGTCTTGTGTTAGGTCTTCTGATGGGTTAAGTGTGGGTGTGTCAAGTGAGGTTCTCGAGAATGGATTTCTGGGTTGCCCGTAGGGCCATTTTTCTCCCTCCAGAACCTTCAGGAGGCTTCCCTGAAACCTCCAGAGAGCAAAAAATAATCCAACGTGCAAACCGGAAGTTTGGGAACGGACTTCCGGGTTGCCCGTACGGCCATTTTTCTCTGAAGCCTCCAGAGGGAGAAAAAGGACACAACACATAAACCAGAAATCCATCCCCAAACTTCCGGTTTGTATGTTGGGTTGTTTTTTGCCCTCCAGAGGCTTCAAGGAAGCCTCCGGAGGGAGAAAAATGGCTGAAAATGAAGATAAAAATAAGTTGGCTAGCACGCACATGCACAATGCTTTGAAATGGCATTAGGTATTTTGGGGGGGCTGTTCTCCGAAATCATAGTGTGGCTACTCCTGCACTGATAAACTGAGAAGTTATTCCATGTACCTCAATTTGATTCATTCCAGAGTCATCAAAACTGCAGAGTAGATGTCTAAAAATGTTGTGAAAAAGGGAAGCAGGAGAATGTTTAGGAATTCATGTAATACCTGCCCCATCTTAGACATTTGGGAAAGAAAGACCCTTGACTCCCTTTGGTTGAAGAGATAGGTTCTTTTTCTAAAGCTCAGCGGTTGCAATGAAAGTAAAGCTAGATCTGAATATTCCGGTGCAAAGGTTACACTTTCCCCCCTTTCCCTGGCCATCAGTGTCAAATAAGATGACTTTATAGTGTTTTGAGGGTTTTGAGGGACACAGTGGCTTGCTGGCTAAGACACTGAGCTTGTCGATCAGAAAGGTCAGCAGTTCGGCAGTTCAAATCCCTAGCACCACATAATGAAGTGAGCTCCCATTACTTGTCCAGGCTTCTGCCAACCTAGCAGTTCGATAGCACATAAAAATGCAAGAAGAAAAATAGGGGCCACCTTTGGTGGGAAGGCAACAGCATTCTGTTCGCCTTTGGCATTGAGTCATGCTGGCCACATGACCATGGAGACGCCTTTGGACAGCACTGGCTCTTTGGCTTTGAAACGGAGATGAGCACCGCCCCCTAGAGTCAGGAACGACTAGCACATATGTGTAAAGGGAACCTTTACCTTATGGTGTTTGGGCAAAAGGTTGGAGCTTGTTGCCTCTCAATGTAGTTTCGCATTTGGTTCCCAGGCCAGCTGTCCTTGGAGGCTGGTTTATTCCATTTTGACACCTCTGGTTCTTGTTGACATGTCTCCCCTCCCACCGTTTGTCTTCTCATTCCCAGGTCCACATGTTACTACCAGTAGTGGGATGCAACCGGTTTAACAACCGGTTCAGTGAGTGAGTGCAACATTTTAAAAAATGACCTTTTTAAGCTTCAAAACTTACCTTCTATGTCAGCACCTGTGAGTAAAACAGCTGATGCGCAGCAGTCTGGTGTGTTGCACGAATCAGCTGAGCTAAATAAAACAGGGAAATATAGGACAGGAAAGCACAGGGGCAGGTGGCCGGGGCCAAATGCTCACCGGAACTATTAGATGCTCAAACCGGTCCAAACTGGCTGAATCCCACCTTTGGTTACTACCCCAAATTCACTGGTGAGTTTCAAAATCTTTTAGAACCACTTCTGTAGGTGTGGCCTGCTTTGTGGGAGTGGCTTGCTGGCCATGTGACTGGGTGGGAGTGGCTTGCCAACCATATGACTGGATGGGCGTGGCCAACTTGTAAAATGTGATGAAACTCACTTAACAACGTTCTTGCTTAGCAACCAAAATGTTGGCTCAGAAACTCTGGCTTTGAAGTGTGTCTTGACAGTCTTAAAGCTGTCAAGGTACAAGACCCTTGCACCCCTAACCCTTTAGAAAAAAAAAACCCAGGAGTGTTCAAACTTGACAGCTTTACGACTTGTGGACTTCAACTCCCAGAACTCCTCCTCTCGCTCTTCATCTTGATGATGTGCGGATGGACGGGGCGAGGGGGCTGGAACCGGTTCTAAATGGCAGTGTAGATTTGTGGAACCTCTTCTATAGAAGAGGTTAGAACTGGCAGGAACCCACCCCTGCCCAAATTCCTCCTCCCTCTCTTGCAATTTATGGCAGGGTGCCAGCAAAGCACAGAAGCTGGAGGTGGCAGACCTGATATTTCATTTGAACTGGAGACCAACGCAGAATTGCATTGAAACCGCAATTGATTTATTTCAGAACTAGAGGTGAAAGATCTACCTAGCGTGTGCGGGGATACATTTTCACTATGGAGACCTATGCCAATTGCAATTTACATTTAATGAATATTAGCAAACAGTTTGATTGGGTTATGGCCAAGGTGTGTTAATGAGGTTAGGAGGGTGAGATAATGGAGCAAATATATAGTGCTTTTTATTGAGTTGAATAAAGGCATTTAAGACTGTGTCTTGTAACTAAGTGCTACCGAATGTCCTTGCATCTCCCCTCTCTGAAACATTTCTTTGTGTCTAATGTTTTACGGCAGAGCTAAGAACTTATTTTTTTTCCTTGGGAAAGTGCCTATAGAGAGAAAGGGGTGATTTACTTGCTTGTCCTAAAGTCATATTTTTCTCCTTCAAGGGGGGTAGGTATTTAATAGCACACACGGGAGAAGTATCATTTGCAAAATTAGGGTTAAAAGGTCTACCTCAGAGAAATGCTGAGAACAAAGACCGGGACTGGGGAAATTTGAATTTTAAAAGGCTTTCTCGAAAAGGCATTAAAATTAAAATTGAAAAGAGCCCATGTGGTACTAGCTCATTAGGTAATTTGGGACCAACTACTCTCTTGCTGCCAACCTATTTCACAGATTTATTCCAAAAGGGAAAATGGGGAAAGGAACGTTATGCATTGATCTTGGGCTCCTGAAGAGAAGAATATATATGGGGATATGAGTATAACAAACAAACAAAGAACGGTTGATGAAATTGGGTATGTCTTCTTCAATGAAAAGAAGGACTAGGGGAGACATGATAGCAGTGTTCCAATATCTCAGGGGCTGCTACAAAGAACAGGGAGTCAAACTATTCTCCAAGGCACCTGAGGGTAGAACAAGAAGCAATGGGTGGAAACTAAACAAGGAGAGAAGCAATTTAGAACTGAGGAGAAACTTCCTGACAGTTAGAACAATTAATCAGTGGAACAGCTTGCCTCCAGAAGTTGTGGGTGATCCAACAACTGGAAGTCTTTAAGAAGATGTTAGATAGCCATTTGTCTGAAATGGTGTAGGGTTTCTTCTCTGAGCAGGGTGTTTGACTAGAAGACCTCAAAGGTCTCTTCAACCTCTGTTTTTTCGGTTAAATACCATTTACATTCATCGGAATACCACGGCAAAACTCCATAGGCTTAGGCAAGTTGCAAACGAAAACAAAACCATTTTTTACTCTGAATAATAATAATAATAATAATAATAATAATAATAATAATAATAATAATAATAATAATAATCAAAAAATCCTCTGATGATGCCAAATGCAGTCTCTGCAAAGAAGTTGATGAAACTGTTGACCACGTACTCAGCTGCTGTAAAAAAGTTGCGCAGACTGATTATAAATTGCGGCACAATTCAGTAGCACAAATGATCCACTGGAATTTGTGCAAAAATTATAATATTAAAACAGTAACAAACTGGTGGGAACACAAGCCTGAAAAAGTCACCGAAAATCAGATGGTCAAGATCCTGTGGGATTTTCGTATACAAACAGACAAAATACTAGCGCATAACACACCAGACATCACACTGGTTGAGAAAAAGAAGGTTACAATCATAGACATCGCAATACCAGGTGATAGGAGGGTCGAGGAGAAGGAACATGAAAAAGTCATGAAATACCAGGACTTAAAAATTGAAATTCAACGATTATGGCACAAACCAGCAGTGATAATTCCAGTGGTAATTGGCACACTGGGTGCTATTTCAAAATCACTGGAATTACATTTAAAACAGTTAAAACTTGACAAAATCACCATCAGTCAAATGCAAAAGGCCGCACTGCTTGGATCTGCACGTATATTACGAAAATACGTTACGACTTCCTAGGCCCCTGGGTGGGGCCCGACTAGTAATCAATGCAAAATCCGGCGAAACAACTGGCCGCTGTGATACAATCGTATAATAATAATAATAATAATAATAATAATAATAATAATAATAATAATAATAATAATAATAATAATAATAATAATAGGAATTTGGGGTAGGAATCATAAAAGGAGAACAGATGAGATGTATACCAATCATCTCTAATCTAGAGTTTGCTCAATGTGAAATATAGGAACTGAGACATACCGTGGAGATTATGAATTTATTTATTTAAACTGATTTCATATTTTTTATTTTATAAATTTTATTTATTTTATTAATTAATGATCACGTATCCTACCTTTATTGCTATTACAAATAGCTCAAGACGGCAAACATGTCCAGCGCACCTTCCTCCTTCTATTTTCCCTACAACACCTCTGTGAGGTGAGTTGGGCTGAAAGAGAGAGACTGGCCCAAATTCACCCAGCCAGCTTTCATGCCTAAAGCAGAGCTAGAACTCACAGTCTCCTGGGGATTGGCCCAAAGTGATCCAGTCAACTTTCATGCCTCAGGCAGAACTAGAATTCACCATCTCCTGGGGATTGGCCCAAAGTGATCCAGTCAACTTTTATGCCTCAGGCAGAACTAGAATTCACCATCTCCTGGGGATTGGCCCATAGTCACGCAGCTCGCTTTCATTGACTTGAACTCATGATCTCCTGGTTTCTAGCCTAGTGCCTTCAATATTATACCAGACTGGTTCTATTCCATAAAAAACGGTCCATAATGCTTCCTGAAAGCTAATTTAACATAAACACTTACCTTTTTTTGACCAAGGTTTTGCATCCCTGCTGTAGTTTTACTAATTCCAGAATGCGGCCGCGCGTGTGATTATGGGGAGTACGAGGTACTCCCATGTGACACCTCTCCTGCGCGAGCTGCACTGGCTTCCTGTGGTCTATCGGGTGCGTTTCAAGGTTTTGATAACGATCTTCAAAGCGCTCCATGGCTCAGGACCTAGTTACTTGCGGGATCGTATCTTGCCCCATACATCCCTGCGACCAATTCGCTCGCACAGAGAGGGACTCCTCCAGGTGCTGTCCACCAGACAGTGTTGGGGGGCGACGCCTAGGAGCAGAGCCTTCTCTGTGACGGGCCCAGCCCTGTGGAACGACCTCCCCCCTGATATCAGGACCACCTCTGACCTCCGCTCCTTCCGCGTAAAGCTCAAGACCCATCTCTTCCAAGTAGCTGGCCTGGCTCAACCATAGTTTTATCATATCGCTCCTGACGGGTTTTTTAATTGTGTATTCTGTATCGTAATTGAGGGGATTTTTAAATTGAAATTTTAATTCTATTTTATCCATTTGTTTACCTCCTCCATGCATATGTTACTGTTTATATTTGTATATTTTATGTGTTTTTAATTGTACGCCGCCCCGAGTCCTTCTGGAGAGGGTGCGGCTAAGCAAATAAAATTTGTTTTGATTTGATTTGATTTTGAATTGTAGTAATCCTTAAGAATGCTACTCCTGCCAAATTTTGCTCGGTCACCCAGTGCTGATCAGGGAGGCTGCTTTCAAAACCTTCATTGTGCTTTCTCTTAAGGAAGGGAGTGGGGGGGGGGGGACACCTACAACAGTGGCCACAACTTTGTTTCCTGGGTAATCTTCACCTTCAAACATACTTGCCATTATTGCTGCAGGTCATTCATTTAAGCTACTGTGTTTTCCCAAAAATAAGACAAGGTCTTATTTTCTTTTCACCCCCGAAAAAAAACACTTGGCCTTATTTTCAGGGAGGTCTTATTGTTTTTGAGGTGCAGGAGGCCCCTTAATCTCAGCCCACGCAGCCCAGGGATCAGCAGATCCAGAGAGGTCCGGATATTCTGTCTTTGTTTCTGGCACACTCTTGCCAGCCCTAGCATTGTTGGGCCTACTGCTCTTTTTGCGGGCACTACTGAGAGAAGGGGCATGGTAGCTATGGTTTGCGGGAGCAGCCTCTGCGAGGCCGTTACACATGGATGCATGTTGGGTGTGGGGGGCACGTTCCCCCAGGAAATGGCAAGGACCAGTTGTGAATGTGTTTAGATATTTTTGGGGAGGGCTTATTTTAGCGCATGCACTCAAAAGCCTGATTGAGCTGGGGAGGTCTTATTTTCAGGAAAACAGGGTACTCCATCTGTCCCCTTGTTTGCATTCTTGTACTTTCTTCCCTACTGATGTCTGTTAAAGGAAAAATTGGACAAGTTAGTCTTCCTCCTCTTTTGTACCACGTGGGTTGGTTTTTGTTTATTTTTTGTTGTTGGTTCTAGTTTCTGTCCAACAGGAGACATGAAAGCTTGGTTTTAAACACAAGGTTCAGAAATGCAGATTTCTCAACCTTATTGTCAGGCCTACAACCATCTTTTCTTTTGGATCTTTGGCCTGCCACACTTTCTATTATTATAATACAATAATACAATAGTAGAGTTGGAAGGGACCTTGGAGGTCTTCTAGTCCAACCCCCTGCCTAGGCAGGAAACCCTATACTGTTTCAGACAAATGGCTATCCAACATCTTCTTAAAGACTTCCACTGTTGGGGCATTCACAACTTCTGGAGGCAAGCTGTTCCACTGATTAATTGTTCTAACTGTCAGGAAGTTATTCTACTATGGATTTTCTTTTGTGGGAAAATGGGAGGGGGGATTGTAGGGAATTGGATGCTATGTAGCCATAACAAAATTCTTTCTATAAAGCCAAGGTCATCCTTTGTCTTTGCATCTCTGTACTTCACCAGAACTGGATGGGTGGAACTCCCAGCAGGGCAGTGGAAGATTGGACCATGTGATGGACTTGTGGGTGTGGGGGCAAGATCTTGAACTTTCAACTGGGTGGGGAAAACTGGGAAGCTTTCAGATTCTGGTTTTCCCAGATGTGCCAACATGGCTCTCCTCAAATTGGAACTTTGAGCAATACTTTGCCTTGGACTCTGGTTTACTTTTGGGCGTCATTTGGAACCCTGACACTTATAAGGTTTGGATCTTTTCCTAGTTGAATTTTGCTTCTCCCCATATTGTCTACACTGAATATAAAACAAGATTTTTCATATGTGTAGTCAATACTGACCCAGAGGTTTGGTAACCATGTACACAGATCTTTAATTCTAGTTTTTCGCTAAAATTATATCCAATGTTTTCTCAGAAGTTCAAGATAGCATGCGTCACAACCTTCCTTCATTTTAAACTCCACAGTAATCTTGTGAAGTACATTGGGTTTTCTATTGTAGGAAGTTAGCACCCACCACTCGCCTAGAAGAATGAAATATCCTAGGAAATATTTAAAAAACAGAATATTATATTTCCCTGGATGAAAAAATATTTTTAGGTAGGAAACAGACTCACTCTTAATACCCCCCTCCTTTGCCAATGGACTATTAAGGCCTGAGCCAGACTATTTTACATAACAAAGATCTACCTCCTTCAGGTAGAGCCATTTCATTGTCCTTCATTGCACCCACCAAGTTTCAACCAAACCTAACACAGTGAAGACATACAAAGCTAGCTATGACCTCTCACAGCAACCAATCAGGATACTCTTCCTGTGCCCCAGGAAGTTCAAAGCCCAGAGAGGGCATAAAACCCAGGGATTCTCAGCATCTCTTCCCTCTTTCCCCAGGAGCTCCAAGGGATGTAATCCTGTCCACCATTAAACCATCTTTCCAAATAGCCTCCACGTTTCCAGTGTCTTCCCCCCCCCCACTTGGAAATGAACCAGATGGAAATTTCTTCCAACAGTTCCATTCAATAAGGAAAAAATATTTTGTTGTATCAACAGAAAAAAAAATGTTATTTTACATCGAGTCCTTTTATAAAGCCAAAAATAGAATTCTGCTCTCTGCAAATCATAACCTAGGTCATTCTTCTCTTCCCTTATTGTTGGAGTATTTGCTTTCTGTATTTGCTTTCTGATTAAAATAATCATAGTAACTTGTTCTCAGTCAGAGAAATATTAGGCACCAAGATGCCGGTTAACTCAGATTTCCATTCTTGCTATCAGGTCTGAACCAGCATTATTTCCCAGGTCGACAGCCAATTCACCATGGCCCTCTTCCCATGGCCATTTGGTCACGGCCAATCCACGGCAGTCATCTTGGCATGGCCATCTCGCCACAGCCAACTTACCGCGAGACTACTTGCCATGGACAATTCCAGGCAGGATAACTCAATTAAATCAATGCTATCCACTGTTTCATTGACATTGTTGCCATTGCTCAACATGGAAATAATGTTGAAGATGAAACAATGGTAGATAAATTGATTGTGTTGAGTTATCCTACACGGAATTGTCCATGGCAAGTTGTTCATGTTGAAATGGCTGTGATGAGTTGGCTGCAGTGAATTATCCCATTCCCCTCCCTCCCTTCCTCCCTCCTTCCCTCCCTTTTCCTCTTTTTTTCCCTTTCTTGTTTTTTTTTTCCTGTCCAGAAAAGTGTGACAGTCCACAAAATATGCTAACACACATTACATAGTCGTCAAGTGTTAATATCTTCAAATCTTTAAACAGATATGAGATTGTATATCTTTATCCACTCAGTATTCGTTGTTATTGTTAGTTGTGAAGTCATGTCCGACTCATTGTGACCCCATGGACAATATTCCTACAGACCTTCCTGTCCTCTGCCATCCCTCAGAGTCCATTTAAGCTCACGCCTACTGCTTCGGTGATTCCATCCAGCCACCTCATCCTCTGTCTTCCCTTTCTTCTCAATCTTTCCCACCATGAGGCTCTTCTCCAGTGAGTCCTTCTTTCTCATTAGGTGGCCAAAGTATTTTGAGTTTCCTCTTCAGGATCTGGCTTTCTAAAGAGCAGCCAGGGTTGATCTCCTCTAGGACTGACCAGTTTGATCGCCTTGCAGTCCAAGGGACTCACATGAGTCTTCTCCAGCACCAGAGTTCAAAGGCCTCCATTCTTTGGCACTCAGCCTTTCTTATGGACCAACTTTTACACCCATACATTGCAACTCAGAAAACCAGTATTTACTGGTTTTCTGGTTACTCAGTGTTTACTGGTCCCATTATCCTGACAACGGATCACAGATAATTCTCTGAAACGTATGTCAACCATCTACTAACATCAGCAAAAGCTAGTATTTGTAAAAATTTACCTGTTGATCCTAAATGGATCTTCTCTCTTTCCAGCCAAGAAAATCCATGGATCTCGGACATTGTTTGCCAAATCCAGAAATTCCCTGTGGGTCATTTGCAGATTTCTCTTCTTTCTTAAGAATGGATGTGGATTCTATCTTCACAAATGCTGTCACCATTGTGTTAAATTTATAGGCAATAATAATCTGGTCTGCTGAAAAAAATTCAGCTAACAGATTTTGTTTTGTTCCCTCTGGTTTTTTTTAATGGAGATGCTGTCTTTGTAAAGACTATCCTATAATCCTGTCTTACATGAACAAATAAACAATATTTATGCTAATCTACTTCTACAAAAATCTTTCAAGATGCCTGCCTTGTAAAAAATAAAAAAAAAATCTTCTGAAACTGTTGGAACGCTGCTAAGACATTATATGACCTCCTTTGAAAAGGCTTTTAAGATGTCTCTTTCTGTGTTGTTAATTTCTGTTCACCATAAGAAAGGCTGAGCACCAAAGAATTGAAGTTTTTGGACTCTGGTGCTGGAGAGGACTCCTGTGAGTCCCTTGGACTGTAAGGCGATCAAACCAGTCAGTCCTAGAGGAGATCAACCCTGACAGCTCTTCAGAAGGCCAGATCATGAAGAGGAAACTCAAATACTTTGGCCACCTAATGAGAAGGAAGGACTCCCTGGAGAAGAGCCTAATGCTGGGAACGATGGAGGGCAAAAGAAGGAGGGGACGACAGAGAATGAGGTGGCTGGATGGAGTCACTGAAACAGTAGGCGTGAGCTTAAATGGATTCCAGGGGATGGTAGAGGACAGGAAGGCCTGGAGGAACGTTGTCCATGGGGTCGCGATGGGCTGGACACGACTTCACAACTAACAACAATTTCTGTTCAGCTCAAATGTTGGGTCCTTAGATGTCTTCATCAACATCTGATTTCTCTGATCTTGGTTTCTTCCTGCCTGCCTGCCAGCCAGCCTGCCTTCCTCTTTCTTTCTTTCTTTCTTTCTTTCTTTCTTTCTTTCTTTCTTTCTTTCTCTTTTTTCTTTTCCTCCCTCCCTCTCTCCCTCCTTCTGTTCCTTCCTTTCTTTCTTTTCCTCCCTCTTCTTTCCTTTCTTTTTTCCTTTCTTTCTTTCTTTCTTTCTTTCTTTCTTTCTTTCTTTCTTTCTTTCTTTCTCTTTCTTTCTTTTCCTCCCTTCCTCTCTCCCTCCTTCTATCCCTTCCTTCCTTTCTTTCCCCCCTCCCTCCCTTCCTCCTTTCCTTTCTTTCTTTCTCTTTCTTTCCTTTTTTCCTCCCTCTCTCCTTCTGTTCCTTCCTTTCTTTCTTTTCCTCCTTCTCCCTTACCCTTCCTTCCTTCCTTCCTTCCTTCCTTCCTTCCTTCCTTCCTTCCTTCCTTCCTTCCTTCCTTCCTTTTTCCTTGAAAGGAAGAAGGAGAGAAAAAGATGCAGATACTGCTCCTTTTAATAGCTACTTAGCCTGATATCAGTTTAGCTTTTGGAAAGTTCACTTTCGTCACAGATTCTAACCCTACCTCACCCCCGTGCCCCTGCACCCAGAATTTGCCCTTCGCCAGTCAAAATTCAGATTTTTTACATTTCATAAGCCCTTTTCTTCTCCTCCAACAAAGCAACCACCTCACTCTTACTTTGCGCGCAGCATCCAACCCAGACATGTGAGATGAAAGCACACCGAGCCAGTGTTACCTTAGCAACGAGGAGAAGATGAAAAAATGGCTAGCCTCTTTTACCTTTTTGAGATCTTCCTTTCCACTTTAAGGCCGACTACCTTGAAAGAGGAGCCTAAATAGGACTGTCTGAAATATCTAAAATAGCTATTCGAAAAGTACATTCTCCGGAAGTATTAGACACAACGGGCACACAGTATAAATTAATCTAGTCAAAATAAGCATGGGATTTCTCTCCTGCCCACCTATTTATATTACTTTTTCACTACGTTGCTAGAGAAATTGTTCTGGAGGAGATATCTAGAGGCTGGAGTTTGAAAGCATGGGCCAATGACTTCCCATGGTTGGGACTGCCTTCAAAAACTTAAGTTAGGGAAACCAAAGTGCTGGGATCAGATTTTTTAAAAAACTAAATTTCATTTCAAATAAATGCAATTCAATGTAATTGATTAGATAGATTTAGCATGAACTATGTAATTAATTCCCCTGTAGTGATATGTAGTGAAAGAAGGACTTGGGTTGACATAATAGCAGTCTTCCAATATCTCAGGGGTTGCCACAAAGAAGAGGGAGTCAAACTATTCTCCAAGGCACCTGAGGGTAGAACAAGAAGCAATGGGTGGAAACTAATCAAGGAGAGAAGCAACTTAGAACTAGGGAGAAATTTCCTGACAGTTAGAACAATTAAATGGTGGAACTACTTCCCTCCAGAAGTTGTGAATGCTCCAACACTGGCCGTTTTTAAGAAGATAACCATTTGTCTGAAGTGGTGTAGGGTTTCCTGCCTAAGCAGAGGGTTGGACTAGAAGACCTTCAAGGTCCCTTCCAACTCTGTTATTCTATAAATGCAAGATATTGGCTCCCCCCTTCTTGTAATGCACACATCCACACAAATGTGTGGGTGGGCGTACAAGAGTAACTTTTGGAGAAAATTGAGGAATCAGATCTAAGAGTTTCAAAGGTAGCAAGAGGTGATGAGTTTTTACGTCTGTAAACCTTTGCTTTAAAAAGATTTAAATTTGAATAGACTTGCAATATCAATAGTAGCACCATGATAATAACCGAGTGGTGGAATCTGGGGCTGAATTGAGAGGAAGAGTAAAACAGCTGAGTAGCCTTGAGCCCCTTGTGGAGAAGAAGAGGCTGAAGGGAGATCTTCCCTTATCTATTAGTTATGTAGTATGTGCTTTAGTCTAGCAAGATACCTGTCTATAGGCTATAGGAAGTTAGCACCCACCCCTCTCCTAGAAAAAAAATGAAATATTTTAGGAAATATTAAAAGGACAGAATATTTCCCCTAAAAGGGAGGCAGAAACTCCCCTTCCCCCTGTCAATAGGCCATTAAGGCCTGGGCCAGTCTATTCTACATAACAAAGATCTATCTCCTTCAGGCAGAGCCATTTAATTACCCTTCATCACATCATCACCCAGCAAGAGTCAACCAAGCCTAGGACTCAACAGACAACCTACAAAGTTACCTCTGCATAGCCCCATGGGAGTCTGACAACCAATCAGAATACAAGATCAAATTCAAAAGCCCAGAGAGGGCATAAAACCTGGGCATTCCCAGCATCTCTCCCCTTTTTTGCCCAGGATCTCAAACCATGTGATCCTGTCCACCATTAAACCATCTTTCTAAGATGTCTCCATGTTTCCAGTGTCTTTCTCCCCACTTGGAACAATAAACATATCCCCCTGATCATCTCGTTGAGTTGTTTCTGGTTCCTTGCACCTGAAAAGCTGTTGGCTTTGTCAACTAGAAAAATTCTACACTTGGACTAAATTGGCGGGATAAATAAATATCTTTCAGTTCTATGAGTCTTTGTGTTATGCTTTGCTTCAGTACAAGAGAAAACATCTATTCTGGGGTAGATTCATTCAGGATTTGTTTTCTGTTTTTTTCTAACTGAGCTTGAATGGAATGAATTGGCTTGCTTGCAAATCTTTTCTTTTTTACACAAAAAAATAATAATCACATAATTATGTCCTGTAGTTAGTGGACCTGCACTTAAATTTGTTAAGTGCTACATAACAGTGATGGGATTCAAACATTTTTGCTACCAGTTCTGTGGGCGTGGTGTGACTTGGTTGGGCGTGGCATGGCTTGGTGGGCGTGGCAGGGGAAAGATACTGCAAAATCTCCATTCCCTCCCCACTCCAGGGAAAGGTTACTGCAAAATACCCATTCCCTCCTGATCTGCTGGGACTCAGGAGGCAGAGAATAGATGGGGGGGCAGGGCCAGTCAGAGGTGGTATTTACTGGTTCTCCAAACTATTCAAAATTTCCGCTACCGGTTCTCCAGAACTGGTCAGAACCTGCTGAATACCACCTCTGCTTCACAAGCAAGAAATCCTTCTACGTAACTGCTATGAAAACTCAACAAGAGATCATTCAACATGATGCTTTGGCAGGGATTAACTCTTGTTAAACAGTATTTCACAGATTTGTGTTCCGCCTTTGATTGTATATCAAAGTATATGTAGAATTTTAAATTAAATTGAATTATTTTTGATAAATAATTTTGTTTAATAGATTTCTGAGTACCTGCAACAGAGGAAATAGGGCTATTTTTTTGAAACTCTGTAGTATTGAGACCTCATTTTAAAAAAATAAATATGTGCAAAAGTTCCCTGCCTACAAGAATCATGTTAATTATTTTGTGGGTGGTTTATTTTATTTTATTTTTATTTATTTATATTTTATTTATTTATTTTATTTTATTTTATTTGCCACAAAGAAGAGGAAGTCAAACTATTTTCCAAGGCACCTGAGGATAGAACAAGAAGCAATGGGTGGAAACTAATCAAGGAGAGAAGCAACTTAGAACTGAGGAGAAACTTCCTGACAGTGAGAACAATGAATCAGTGGAACAGAAGTTGCCTCCAGAAGTTGTGTCCCAACACTGGAAGTCTTTAAGAAGGTGTTGGACAGCCATCTGTCTGAAACGGTATAGGGTTTCATGCCTAGGCAGGGGGTTGGACTAGAAGACCTCTAAGGTTCCTTCCAACTCTACTATTTTATTGTATTGTATTGTATTGCATTGCATTGCATTGCATTGTATTGCATTGCATTGCATTGTATTGCATTGCATTGCATTGTATTGTATATTATTTTATTTATTTTATTGTTTTGTTTTGTTTTATTATTTTATTTCATTTCATTTTATTCTTTATTTTATTTTATTTTAATTTATATGCTGCCCATCTCATCCAACAACTATGGATGGCAAATAAGACTGTTAAGGTAGAGCAAGAAATAAATGCATTGGTTGCTTTATAATTATATTTTAATCCATATGTCATAAGGCCGTGATGGCGAACCTATGGCACGCGTGCCACAAGTGATACGCGGAGCCATTTGTCAGGGCACGCGAGGCGCTGCCCTGTCAGCTGGCCAGGGCCCATGCGCACGCTGGCCAGCTGAGTTCACCTTTTTAAAAGCTATTTTTCACCTTCCCCAGGCTCCAGAGGCTTTATAGGAGCCTGGGGAGGGCGAAAAGAGCCTCCCCCACCCCCCACCCCCCGGAGGCTTCAGGGACCGTCCAGAGGCTTTCCTGAAGCCTTCGGAGCGCTTAAAACCACCCTCCGATCAAACCGGGAGTGCTCGGAGGGTGGTTTTAAGCGTTCTGAAGGCTTCAGGGAAGCCTCCGGATGGTCCCTGAAGCCTCCGGAGGGCCTTCGAGGGGGCGGGGGAGGCTATTTTCGCTCTCCCCAGGCTCCTATAAAGCCTCTAGAGCCTGGGGAGGGCGAAAAAAAGGATGTAAAAATGGGGGGGTCATGCGTTGTCCGTGCATGCACACTGGGGGGGAGTCGCACGTTGCATTATGGGTGTGGCACGCCCGCACACGAACCCCCTGCACTCCCCCCACTTGTGGCACGCGAGCCAAAAAAGGTTCGCCATCGCTGTCATAAGGTAAAGGTTCCCCTTGTACATATGTGCTAGTTGTTCCCAACTCTAGGGGGTGGTGCTCATCTCCGTTTCAAAGCCGAAGAGCCAGTGCTGTCTGAAGACGTCTCCATGGTCATGTGGCTGGCATGACTAAACGCCGAAGGCACATGAAACACTATTACCTTCCCACCAAAATGGTCCCTATTTTTCTACTTGCATTTTTAGATGCTTTCGAACTGCTAGGATGGCAGAAGCTGGGACAAGTAATGGGTGCTCACTCCATTACGCGACACTAGTGATTCAAACTGCTGAACTGCCGACTTTTCTGATTGACAAGCTCATTGTCTTAGCCACTGAGCCACCATGTCCCAAATGTCATAGGAGTTCTTAAATACTTTACCTACACAAAATAGACTTGAACCGAGGCAATCAGAAGTAAGGTAAAGTGGAGCTCTGATGATCCCTCTGTCTAGATCAGGAAAAAGCGGTTTAGCTAGCAAAAATATACTTATATTTATGTGGCAAAATTGGGCAAAGAGCAGGGAGAGAGAGAAATAGAAATAGAGATGCATACACTCATGAACAAGAAATAATTTACATTTGTGATATCTTTCGAAAAGAAACAATATTGTGGGTGCCAGGTTCTGGGAAATAAAAACAGGACACCAGATGCTGGATCTAATCCTTGTTTATGTAACTGGTACTCACTGACCACCCAATGTGATTATAATGGGGAAAAAATTGTTGGAACTAAAGCTCCGTGCTCCCCACCACTTTATGAACCTTGCCCTTGCCTCACCCAGGCTCCTCATGTTAAACACCTACCTCACCACCCAATTAGTTATTCCACCCAATTACTAAAACATAGGCCTTCTAGTTTCCCTAGCAAACTCCCCCACATTAGTTCCTCCCATCAATCATGACCGCTCTAGGCTCCAGGCTCCACTGTCTGTACTAGCCAGCTTCTGGCCACGCCCCTTGTGTGTCGGTTGAGGCTGTTGCTAATGGCCTCCGCTCCCAGCAGAGAAGAGGTGGGGGTGACCCACCACTCTCCTGTTGGCAGCCTGAATGCCCAGGCTGACAGTGGGGACTTAGCAAATAAAGCACAGGTTAAAAAAAGGAATGATTGTGAGCTTAGGGTGCTATTTTCACACTGGACACACCTGAAAATCACCAGTTAAAAATTGAAAATGTCCTTGAACCAACGTATCTAGTAAAGTCACTTCCCCCCCTCCTTAATCACAGGTTTATGTTTGTTTGTTCTTGTTGTGGCCCAGCAGGAGCCGTTGGAGTTGCCACCAGACTCTGACAGCGAGGGTCCCTCTGAGTCGGCTCAGGAGAATGTGGAAGACCCTGGACAGGGTTCTGACTCTGAGCAGGGCGCAGAGAGGCTGGTTGGCCACCAGGAGGCGCCTGAGGCATGGAGCAGTGGTGAAAGCCAAAGAAAGGGGGCTCCTGATGTCATACCTTGGAGCAGTAGGGAGGAGTCACGGGACAGTGAGTCAGACATCAGCAGTGAGCTATTAGATGCTCGTTACCGGTGTGCTACGGTAATGCACAGGCGTAAGGAGCAATTGAGCAATTATAGGAGGTAATTGCTCTCAGCTGCTGATAATTAGACTCCTCTCCAGACTATAAAGGGACTGCTTGTGGACACACCCTTTGCAGGAATCAACTGATCATTGGAGTTGGAGAAGCTCTCAGATCTGTGTTGTACTTTGGCAGGCTGGATTGCTGCCAAAGGGTTTACCTGGATTGCTGCCAATCTGTTCCCTGGACCTTGGCAGGCAGGAGTGCTGCTAAGGTGGTTATCTGGAGCTTGGTAAATGGATTGCTGCCAAGGGGTGTCGCTGTAGCTGGATTGCTGCCCAGAGTGCTATCTTGACCTTGGCAGGCTGGGTTGCTGCCAAGGTTGAACCTGTATGTCAATAAACATCTTGAAGAGACTTTGTGTCAGAGTGACTTGGTATACGAGAGTGGGGGGGGGGGCAGAATAGTTCTCTTTCCTCTTGCTGAGTTATTTGGATGGTTTCTTTTAAAAAAAGTTTTAAGTATGAGTGTTGTGTCTGGCATAGACTGGGGCGAGCCAATAATCATCAACAAATGCTAACAAACGCCAACGTCATCAATTCGCTAACAGCAACATAACAGCAAAATGAACTGATCAGAGCCACAAGGTGAAAACAGCGCATCCGATGACAGCTATTTGTATGCTATGTGTCAAACAAACAACCAATTGCAATGCACCAAGCTTCCCGCTCTTGCTGCGCGCTTTGACCAATCAGGAGAGCCATGCGTGGCCACATTCCTGAAAACCTGGACACAACACTCCTTCCCTCCAGATTGGAGCATGCGTAGTCCTGCAGGTACGCCGGGTGCCTACAGGTCTGCCCAGATCTTCTTAGTTCAGCGTTGGATGTTGAAGGGGAAGGATGTATCTCCCACAGAATTCCTTGCGCCGACTCGTTGACTGGGGATTCTGGATCTCGCAGGAGGCGTGGTGCACCAGGTGAGTCTGGCATCAGTGTTGTGAGAGGGTGTGTTGGGCAGAAATGTGTTTCAGGATCGTTGTCAAGTTTGGTCCAGTTGTCGATGGGGCTTAGTTGGCACCGGTCTAACAGCAACATAACAGCAAAAGGAACTGATCAAAACCCCAGGGGCAAACAGCGCAACCAATGACAACTATTTATATGCTAGCTGTCAACCAACCAACCAATTGGAACACACCAAGCTTCCAACTTTTGCTGCACACTTTGACCAATCAGGAGAGGCCATGCGTGGCCGTGTTCCTGAAACGGCAGACACAACAAAAAGCATTTCTCCTCGAGACAGAGATCTAATAGTTCTGAGGAACATGTAGATCAGAGGTGGGTTGTGACCGGTTCGGTCAAACCGGTAGTGGAAGTCAGGCCTGGGTCGCAGAACTGGCAGCGACCCAGACCTGCCATGTCTCTAAACCAGTTCCTTCACCACTGGTGGGTCACTGCCATTTTGTTTTTTAGTCACTGTGCATGTGCAGTTCACTATAAATTGTTTTGCGCATGCTTGAAGAACAATTTACATTGAACAGTGCACGCATGCGCAACGCAAGCTGCGTGTGGGTTTGTGAACCAGTAGTACAAATGGCAGCAACCCACCCCTGATGTAGATGGTATTAATACTGCATTAAATGAATGAAACCTTGGAAACTATTTTTAACTAAGCTTATATTTAGACTAAGAAGGCACAACGGCTCAGCGGATAAAGACGCTGAGCTTGTTAGGCTGGAGAGCTGATAATTCAGGTTCGAGACCCGAGCTCTGCGTAATGGGATGAACTACAGTTCTTGCCCCAGCTCCTGTCTATCTTGCAGTTCGAAAGCATGCAAATGCGAGTAGATTAATAGGTACCACCGGTGGGAAGGTAACAGCGTTCCATGCACTTTCAGCATGTAGCCACTGCTGGACACGT
This sequence comes from Natrix helvetica, assembly GCF_964273705.1. Lineage (NCBI taxonomy): Eukaryota > Metazoa > Chordata > Lepidosauria > Squamata > Natricidae > Natrix > Natrix helvetica. The sequence goes on along the minus strand of NC_138550.1, from coordinate 163,891,000 downwards.
GACCATTCAGACAATGATGGCTCCCTCGGCCAAGAAATAGAGATGAACACCATGCCCTAGAGTGGGACATGACTGGGCAGGGAAACCTTTACCTTGATATTTCTGCTATCTAATGTTTGCTTTCTATGATGGCCTGGGGCACGGGAGAGAGATAACACAGGTAGCTGGCAGTTCAAACTACCCCTTTATTGCTCCAAAGTTCCCCAAAGGCTGTCACGTTTCTTGCAAGTCCCAGAACAAAGTGATCACACACACACACACACACACACACATGCACGCACACACAAACACACAACCTCCTCAAACAGCCTCTGGCTGCACATAGTCCAGTCCAACATTGTGAACACCACGACTGCACAGCAAGAAATCTAGCAGGGCAAGTTGAATAGTCCAGGAAGCAAGGGAGCATGGTAAGTAATCCTGAAATCCAGAAAAAATACAAGGAATCCAAGAAAGTTCAAACATCGTCTCTCAACACTCCAGGAAATCAGTATTTGTTGCTGACAAATGTCCCTCACCACAGTGTCTCCTTAAGTCTCAGTCCCCAGGTGTGCCATGTAAAGAGGGGTGGGGTGCTCTTCTCCCAAGTAGTTGGCTCTGTTCTGCACTGTCCTTGCCTTCTCTCCACTCTCGGTGCTCTTGGATCAGGAGGGGGTGGTCCTTGCTCATCACCTGAGCTCTGCCTCATGTTCACTGCTTGGCCTCTCTTGGTCATCCTTCCCCTCTTCCTCCCTGCCTACCAGGTGTCCCAATCCAGAAAAGCCCCTGGCCTGACTGGGTCTGCTCTTCCCCATTAACCTCCAAAGCCAACAAAGCTGCCACCCCCTGCATCTCTGTCAGCTCCAGTTATGGCTCATCTTCCTCTGCAGATTCAGGATCTGATGGGGGATGACAAGTGTCTGAAATGCTAAGAAGCCATTTTTCCTTCTTTCCTGCAAGGCGTCCTGAATAGTTTTATCCTTGACTCTTATTTTGGAATCTGATCTAGTAAATGTCAGGCCTTCAGCCAGTTCCTTTTGGGATCTTTGGCCTGCCACACTAATATTCTATTCTACTATGCTGTTTCCTTAGTGGGGAATTGGGAGGGGGGATAGTAAGGAGTAGAATGCTATGTAGCCAAAACAAAATTCCTTTCTAGAAAGCCAAGGTCATCCTTTGTCTCTGCACCTCTGCACCTGACCGGAACTGGATGGGTGGAACGTCCAGCATGCCAGTGGAAGATTGGACCATGTGATGATGGGCTTGTGGGTTTGGGGGCAAGATCTTGAACTTTCAACTGGGTGGGGAAAACCGGGAAGCTTTCAGATTCGGGTTTTCCCAGATGTGCCAACATGGCTCTCTTAATAAATTGGAACTTTGAGCAAATCCTTCGCCTTGGACTCTGATTTAATTTTGGATGTTATTTGGAACCCTGAGAGTAAACACCTTTATAAAGAATATTTCTGCCTTTGCTGGGGCATATTTGGTTAGAACAGATTTCTCTGCGATTCACAAAATAATAAAAGATCCAGGGGGTTGTTGTTGTTGTTGTGAAAGAAGCCTGAAAATGTCTCAAAAGGACGGAAGATCAGAATAATGATTTGTTGTCCTTGATTTGATGTACTCTTATGACAATGGCCTTGCTTTGTGTTATTTCATTGTTACAGGTTTGCTCGCATAATAGAGGTAACCAAAGCATTCAAAGTGAAAACCAGCCACAATTTGTTCTATTTATGCACTGCTCTGAACTCATTCCAGTTATGATGTTTAAAATGGCAGATCATCACGTTAAAAATAGCTTGTGGGATAAAGCTATTGGGTCATCTCATCTCTTCGAGGAGCTTCTCTGCTCCCATGAATAGATGGGGAGGAATGTGGGGTCTGTCAGTCCTTCAAGGTACACCAGAAATGGTTGCTAGGGTTATGGATGATTAATACAGGGGTGTCAAACTCAAGGCCCATGGGGCACATCCGGTCAGCGGGATGCTTAAATCAGCCCCTTGGGACAGCCTGGAAATAGCAAAGGCCTGGAAATAGCAAATGCCTGGCCTGCGGTGGATCTGGCAACTGAAACAGGGCCTGGGGGGAAACGCACAGTCCCCCCAGCAGTGGTGAACTTCAATTTTTTTTTTTTACTACAGGGTGTGGCTTGGTGGGCGTGGTGTGGTTTGTTGGGCATGGCAGGGGAAGGATACTGCAAAATCCCCATTCCCACCCCACTCTGGGGCCAGTCAGAGGTGGCATTTGCCGGTTCTCCAAACTACTCAACATTTCCACTATTGGTTCTCCAGAACCTGTCAGAACCTGCTGGATTTCACCCCTGCCCCCCCCCCCCAGGCTCTATTTTGGCCAACAAAATGCTGGAGGAGGCTGTGCAGTTTGAGAACAGGGTGTCAGCGTTCTTAATATCATGCAGAATTAAATCAGAGTCCAAGGCAAAACTATCCTTAAATTTCCAATTTAATAAGACAGACATGTTGGCAACAAACTGTGGAATCCCAAATCTGAAAACTTCCTGGGATGCCACCCAGTTGAAAGTTCATGATCTTATCCCCACACCCATAAATCCATCACACGATCCAATCTTCTTCGGCCACACTGACATCTCCACCCAGCTGGTTCCGGTCAGGTGAAGAGGTGCGGAGACAAAAGTTGACCTTGGGCTTCTAGAAAGGAATGACAACAACACATTCCACAGTTCTACTCCTTTCTATTCCCCCCTCCCAATTACTACATTAATGAAACAGCATAATGAAATAATAGAGAGTGTGGCAGGTCAAAGATCCTGAAAGGAACAGAACTACAGGCTTGACACACGGTGTGGGGGCCTCACATGCCCCCCCCTCCATGCCTCGTTTTGGCCAGCAAGGTATTGCAGGAGGCTGTGTTTCTGACTCCTTTTACAGCAGTCAGAGTACCACAAGGTAATCCCCCCCCTTTTTTTTTAGATAATTAATCTCCCTGGTAATTCTTGAGGATTCACTGAATTTGCAAATTGACTACTCACTTGTGTTGAAAGAAATGTCCTTCTGGGTTCAGTTCCAAGTGGGGAAAAAGACACTGGCAACAATGGTGGCTGTTTGGAAAGAAGGTTTCAATGGTGGACAGGACCACTTGGTTTGAGGTCCTGGGCAAAAAGGCACATGGGGGTGTGTGTGATAGAGATATTTATGCCCTCTGCTGGGATTCAAATTTGAGCTTGTATTCTGATTGGTTGTCAGACTCCCATGGGGCCATGCAGGGGCAACTTTGTAAGTTGTGTTTTTGAGTCCCAAGCTTGGTTGAGTGATGATCCTTCTGCCTGAAGGAGGTAGCTCTTTGTTATGTAGAATAGACTGGTTCATGCTTTAATGGCCCATTGACAGAGGTGGGGGAAGGACTGAATTTTCTGCCTCCCTATTAGGGGAAAATATTCTGCCCCTTTAATATTTCTTAAAATATCTCATTTTTCTAGGAGGGGATTGGGTGCCAACTTCCTACAATCTACCCATTTTAGATCTTTCAAGCTAGAAGATCTTCAAGATCCCTTCCAATTCTGTTGTTCAGCATTCATTTTCTTAGGAGAGGGCAGGGGGCTAACTTCCTATACTTGAATGAACAATTAAGCAATGATGTCAATGATATTGTTAGCCTGGACTCCAGACTGAATTAATGTCATGACCGTTGGTTACAGAAATAAAACTGCTAGCATAAAAGTGCTTTTTCAAAAGGCAAATGGACTTTCTTGTTTTTCCTTGGAAATGTTTTCCTTCTCATCCATTGTCAGTTCTGACTGAAGGGTAGCAAATGGAAGGATTTATGTTCCTTGTAGTCATCTGGTCGTTAACACTTTCTCCAAGAGTCATTGAGGCCACAAAGAGGTTTAACTATGCCTTCAGGGCGGTGGTGAAATCTTTGTGGGTTTTTTTGCCAATGGTTCTGTGGGCGTGGCTTGGTGGGGTTGGTGGTCATGTGACCAGGTGGGCGTGACCAACTTTTTTTCCACTTTTTAAAGCATTTGTTCCTGTCAGTTCGGGCAAATAGGTAGGGGGAAAATGCTTTAAAAAGTTTTTTAAAATGTTTCCAAAGATCGCATGCATCAGCTGTGAGCTGTGCAATCATTGGACTGTCTTTACTTCAGTTTTTAAAGCATTTTTTTTTTACTGCCAGTTTGCGTGAATAGGTAGGAGGAAAACACTTTAAAAAGTGGGGGAGGGAAGTTCTGACGATCGCGCAGGACAACTGAATGTCCCGGAACCTCCCCCCGCCCCGCCCTGCTTTTAAAAGCTTTTTCTTACTACTGGTTCATGCGAACCTTAGCATTTTTTGCTACCGGTTCTATTGTACCGGTCAGAACCGGTAGCATTTCACCCCTGCTTCAGGGTCACCTGAATAATGCAAATGGGAATGGAACCTTCTGGGAACTGCTGAAAGACTGTGTTATAACCAAAGATAAGTCCATGATGCCGAAACCTATGGCACATGTGCCATAGGTGGCATGCAGAGTCCTCTCTGCGGGCACGCGAGCCGTTGTCCCTGCTCAGCTCCACCATGCATGCTTGCGCGCCTTCCACCAGCCAGCTGCTTTTTGGGGTCTCTGCTGCATGGATTGCACATGCATGTGTGGGGGGAGCATAGGGGTTGCATGCATTTGTGGGGGTGCATGTTGGGGGGGGGTCATGTGTGCATTGCATTAGGGGTGCATGGGTGCTTTTGGCATGTGGCAACAAAAAGGTTAGCCATCACTGAGATAGGTGATACCGCATCCCTCCCCCTTTTTTTGAATCCTTCCATTCTTTACCTTTCAGTCACAACTGAAGAAGCTTCTTGGATGAGAAGCAAAATGTCTTCAAGGAAAAAAAAAAGCCAAGAAAGTCCAGTTGCCTTTTTAAAATCATGACTTGAATGCCTAAGAATGTCCATAGAGAGGCCACCATAGGAACTTGATGACCTGGATGACCGAGGTTCTCCATAGACAAACTTTTAGCATTGTTACAACTTTACAGTTGTAAACGTAACCAATTTCGTTGTATTTAAGTACAATGACAATCACGATTATACTTATTACAGCAAGCTGCGTTTCATTGAATCCAATTTAATAGATCAGCTACAATGGAGTGATTTTTATAGAACTGTATAAAATAAATGTCTTGTTTTACAAACCCCAGTGCTAGACTCATGCAAGCTTAATAAGCCGAAATCTAAGAAATTGCATTAGAGAAATGGGCAAAGCAGAAAGTTGAGCAACTTTCTTTGTTTGCTTTTGTAGAAGAGTCTCATTATCAGATCCTTCAGACTGCCAAATCCTACACCCTCAAACTGTTAAAATATTCATGACTGGGAGAGATGTGGGAAGAAGGTCAGCCAATGAATAGGCATAGCAACTAAGTCAGTCAATGGGAGCTTAAACAGATCTGAGTCTGTGCAGAGAATTGAAACTGAAACTAAAGCAGTCTGCTGCTCTGAGATGTAAACTTAGCAGTCTGTCTGGGCTTGTCTGCTGAAATGAAACTAACTGCTTGTGTTTGCCTGTAACTCTCCTGCCTTGTGTTTACTTGGAAGAACCACCTGTTGGTATTGTACATGTATTCATCTATTCTAATGTATGTAAAGAAGTTAAATGAATCCTGCTGAATCAGTTATCTCTGTGTGCTTTTGGGGTTTGAATATATGCAACAAACTCTGACACAAAGAAGGATTTTAAAAAATGGAAATTAAAATTATAACCAGACCATTTGAGCAACCAATTAAGAGAACCAATCATCTGTTCAGAATTTAAATATAGCTCCAAATGAACAACTAATCACACAACAAACTGACCACACTGGCACTCAAGACATTTATAAGCTAAGGAGAAAAGGACAAGAACATCCTGCTGATGACATTACCTAGTCTGGTAACGAAATGTTCAGAAACTTAATTGAAAGAAGCTTGGAAAGCAAACCTCCGCCAAAATTTAAATTCTACATTTGAACAGCTTTTGAAAGCCAAAATGTGCAAGGAGGTGCAATATAGGTGATACACTTAAATATTTAGGTTGCATAGGACAACAAACAGATACAGGTAGTCCTTGACCTAACACCACAATGGAGCCCAAATAACAAATTTCCTTCCTATGCTACTGTGAGAAAGTTAAAGCCAAGGAAGCCCATTTCCCTGAAAATAAGATCTCTGTTGATAATAAGGCCAATCGGGCTTTTGAGCACATGCGCTAAAATAAGCCCTCCTCTAAAAATAAGCCCTCCCTGAAAATATTACAACACAGCAGCAGCCATGAGGTGACCACGCTCGCCGCCTCCTGCACCTCAAAAATAAGAAGACCTACCCGAAAATAAGACCAAGTGCTTATTTTGGAGGTCAAAAAAATAAAATAAGATCCTGTCTTATTTTTGGGGAAACATGGTAATCATCTCACTTTCCTCTGACCTGTATGAGTCACTCTGAAGGAAACAAACAAGCAAATGCTGAAAGGTGGCACAGTTTGTCAATGTGGATGCCATGCAGCATCTGATACAATCACTTTTATTGCCTGCCTAAAGGGACACTGGCCTTCCCTTTCTCCCTTTTAGTCCTTGACATGTAGAGTGAAGCGTGACCGTGTTTGGGGCAGGAGCTTAAAACACAGAGTCTTTCTTTGTGTACTCAAAGCAGAAGAGCAATTAATGGACTCAGCTAAACACTTGCCGCGGCTAGAATTCATTACCCAGGATCAATGCTCCAGAAAGTTAAACATGCAATATCTCCATTGGCATAAAATCTTCCTGGAAGGGGATGACTTTGTAGATGTGTATCACTTCTTCCTCCTTACCTGGGAAGGGACCACAGTTGAAAATAAGCGTTTGAGGATAATAGTCCTTGAACCTTAGCAAATCTGAAGTGTTTCCGGAAGACAGAAAAAGGGCAGTTTCAAAAGAGAGGAAAAGAGCATTGAAAAACCCAGATGCCCCAGCAACGCTGTTGCATGATCAAGGACCACAAAAGGAAAGAAAAGAAAAGAAAAGAATAGAATAGAATAGACTAGAATAGAATAGAATAGAATAGAATAGAATAGAATAGAATAGAATAGAATAGAATTCTCTATTGGCCAAGTGTGATTAGACACACAAGGAATTTGTCTTTGGTGCATATGCTTTCAGTGTACATAAAAAGACAAGATATATTCGTCAAGAATCATAAGGTACAACACTTAATGATAGTCATAGGATACAAATAAGCAATCAGGAAACAATCAATATCAATATCAATCATAAGGATACAAGCAGCAAAGTTACAGTCCTGCAGTCATAAGTGGGAGGAGATGGGTGATAGGAACGATGAGAAGACTAATAGTAATAGTAATGCAGCCTTAGTGAATGGTTTGACAGTGTTGAGGGAATTATTTGTTTAGCAGAGTGATGGGGAAAAACTGTCCTTGTGACTACTTGTCTTGGTGTGCAGTGCTGTATACAGTCGTTTTGAGGGTAGTAGTTGAAACAATTTATGTCCAGGACGTGAGGGGTCTGTAAATATTTTCATGGCCCTCTTTTTGACTCGGGCAGTGTACTGGTCCTCAACGGAAGGCAGGTTGGCAGTAATTGTTTTTTTCCTCTGAAGTCTGTAAAGTTCTGCTACCTGTTCTCCAGAACCTGTCAGAACCTGCTGAATTTCACCCCTGTCTTAATGGTATAATTTTGGATTAAAAGTTCACCTGGAGGTCATTTTAAATTCTAGTAATATAAGGGGGATGTGCCTAAGACTTAAAGAAAACAGGACATTCAAATATCTCCAGAAATCAGTAAATAATCAGGTTTACCTATTTAAATACAGAAAACTTTGGACAATTAAGTAAGGTTTTATAAAGCCTAGGTTGCTTTATAGTTCTTTTTTTAATGAAGACACATGATCAACCAAACTCAAGAATGTCTACTATGTCAAAACTTTGGAGAAGAGGAAGAGGGCATCCATTTAAGTAAATAATACCCTCATTGATTTTAATTGAGTCCTACTGATTTATACCAAGGCTAATTATTTTGAATTGGCTTCTATTGATTTCTGTCTAATTAGATTCGAGTAAAAGCTCCGCAATTTGCATTGAGCAGATTAAATTGAGCTGGCTAATTGCATTGTAGTAAAACTCACCAACATGAGAAGTACTCAACGAATGAGTAAAAACAAAAGATGTGTATATGAAAGGAGGAAAGAAAGTATGCATTTTTTTTCTACTCCTACAACACCCAGGGCTTCCCAGAAAAATATCTGATCCAGAAGAGTAATAATTGGATATGATATGATAATTGGAACATATTATCATAAAAGCAGCAATGGCTACATTTTGAATAGGTGTAGCAAAAAGCAAAAGCAATAGCACTTAGACTTATATACCGCTTCACAGTGCTTCACAGCCTTCTCTAAGCGGTTTATGGAGTCAGCATCTTTCCCCCAACAATCCGGGGCCTCATTTTACCAAGCTTGGAAAGATGGAAGGCTGAGCCAAACAACAAGAGAAGCAAGCTAGAACTAAGGAGAAATTTCCTGACCGTGAGAACAATTTACCACTGGAACAGCTTTCCTTCAGAAGTTGTGGGGGCTCCAACGCCGGAGATTTTCCAAAAGAGACTGGAGAGCCTTTATCTGAAATGGTGCAGGGAAGTGATGGCTAACCTTTTTGTAATTGTGTGATGAAAGAGTGTACACTTGCCCATACCCATAATGCAATGCATGTGTGAAGCCCCCCCAGGGACAAGCCCCCAGGCGCATGTGCGCATTCCCTCCCATGCTCCCCCTTCCTCTGCACACATATATGAACGACGTCCCTATGCCCTGTTTTGGGCCTAGTAGGCCTCCCTGCAGCCTCCTGGGAGCAAAAATGGCCAGCGGGGAATGCCCACACCCCCATGCCCTGTTTTGGGCCTAGTAGGCCTCCCTGCAGCCTCCTTGGAGCAAAAATGGGCAGCGGAGAGAGCGCACCCCCCATGCCCTGTTTTGGGCTTAGTAGGCCTCCCTGCAGCCTCATGGGAGCAAAAATAGCCAGCGGGGAGGGCGCACCCCCCCCCATGCCCTGTTTTGGGCCTAGTAGGCCTCCTGCAGCCTCCTGGGAGCAAAAATGGCCAGCGGAGAGAGCGTACCCCCCCCATTTCCTGTTTTGGGCCTAGTAGGCCTCCCTGCAGCCTCATGGGAGCAAAAATAGCCAGCGGGGAGGGCGCACCCCCCCCATGCCCTGTTTTGGGCCTAGTAGGCCTCCTGCAGCCTCCTGGGAGCAAAAATGGCCAGCGGAGAGAGCGTACCCCCCCCATTTCCTGTTTTGGGCCTAGTAGGCCTCCCTGCAGCCTCATGGGAGCAAAAATAGCCAGCGGGGAGGGCGCACCCCACCCCCCATGCCCTGTTTTGGGCCTAGTAGGCCTCCTGCAGCCTCCTGGGAGCAAAAATGGCCAGCGGAGAGAGCGTACCCCCCCATTTCCTGTTTTGGGCTTAGTAGGCCTCCCTGCAGCCTCCTGGGAGCAAAAATGGGCAGCGGGGGATGCACACTGCATCCCCATGATTCCCCCATGTATGTGACCCCCACACCTCCCTCACCAGCACGCACATGTCCTGCATGCGCACCTCCCCCAGTCCATGCATGACAGAGACCCCAACATCAGCTGGCTGCAGGGAGGCACAAACGCAAAGTGCAGTGCAGCTGAGTTAGGGTAACGGCTTGCCTATGAGAGAACCGGGACGGTGCCATGGCAGGCCTGTGTTGCCGGTGCCGGTTTCAGCGACCCAGGCCGCCAAGATACTACCGGTTTGGTCGAACCAGTCCAAACCGATAGGAACCCAGGTAAGGTAAGTGAATCCCACCTCTGCTCCAATCCCCTAATCATCTTTGTTGCTCTTCTCTGCGCTGCATGTATATTTAAAAGCAACAAAATTGAAACGGCCAAATTTGGAATACAAAGACAAATCAAGATAAACAAAAAAACAAAACCTCAAACAGCAGACTTGATGGACCAACTGTTTTTTTTTTTTCTTTCTTTCTTTCTTTCTTGCCATCAGTTTTTCTATGTTTCTAAGAAAAGGATCGGAACATGGAAACAGCTGTGACAAGAAATCCTAAACAACGCCTCTTTATGGGACTTACAAAGGAGGCTGGTGAAAACGCTGAAGACTTCTTTTAACTGCCGAAGAAAGACGAAAGGTCAAATCCCACGTCACCATACAATTGATTGAAAGGTCAAGATTGTGCGAAGCCAAAAGAAGGAATATAAAATCTGACTATTTGGCCAGGGATAAACTATGTTTGATATTTCTGGTAATTCCTAGTGGACCTTTTTAAAGAATTACCAAAGGTTTGAGAAGATTATGATTTCTGGATTGTGTATAGATTTAAGGTTAGGCTATAGGGAGAAAAGATATTATTATTATTATTATTATTATTATTGTTGTTGTTGTTGTTGTTGTTGTTGTTATTATTGTTATTGTTATTGTTATTGTTGTTGTTATTGTTGTTGTTATTATTATTATTATTATTATTATTATTATTATTATTATTATTATTATTATTATTATTATTATTATACGATTGTATCAGAGCGGCCAGTTGATTCGCCGGATTTGGCATTGATTACTAGTCGGGCCCCACCCAGGGGCCTAGGACGTCGTTATATTATTATTAATTTATTATTATTAATTTATTATTATTATTAATAATAATAATAATAATAATAATAATAATAATAATAATAATAATAATAATAATAATAATAATAATAATAATAATAATAATAATAATAATAATAATAATAATAATAATAATAATAATTTTACAGGTTGAAAACTCAGTGGATTAGTTTTATCTATCCAAGCAATGAAGCTGGAAACAACTTCATCATTTTAGACTCTGTTGCCTTTTATTTTTTTCCTTTTCTCTTCTACTATTTTGTCTTTTTCTTTTTTTCTGCACCCTCTGAACTTTCCTCTTCTAGTTTAATTTACATTCGTTTTTCACTATATATTAACTTCAGTAAAATTATTAATAAAAAAGGAAGAAGAGGTTATTCTATAATAATAATGTCACATTCCAGCATTCGTCAAGGACACAGAGAAGCAACTTGTTGTAAATGCTTTATCTGTATTGTTGCAAAACCTGCGATAACCAGCACTAGATGAAGAATAGCTCAAAGGCATATAAGCAAAGTCAGCTGGTTAACCAGGTTAACCACCACATTGTAATATATACTCTTGGTCCCACCCATAATTACCCATACACCACACCCCTCCCTGTCCCCCAGTGATGATGCCACCACCTATTAACCCCACCCCCAACCAGAGAGTGTCCGCACAAAGAACAGCCACCCTGCCCACAGATAGCAGAGAGATGATGCCAACCAAGCGGAGCTCGGCAGCCAGAGAAGGACAGAGGCGATCCAGATGATCTGCAGCCAACCAAAGCTCCACCCAGTACAGGACTGCTGCGGCACTCTGCAGCGCTCCACTGATGATGTCACCACTAGATCTGGCCGGAGAAGGGGGAGGCAACAATGGAGCGCCAAATTCCACACCGCTGCAGGCACCAAAGGCTCCAGTGCCGCTCCGCGCCCACAAGGAGCATGGAGGATGAAGAGTGAGCTGGGGGTGCAGGAATCACAGGGCAACCGACTGTTGGGGTGCTGGGGTAAGCATGCTGGATCCGTCCAAGCGAATGGCACCCTGAGGGCTGACAGCAGTGGTGAAATTCAATTTTTTTTTACTACCGGTTCTGTGGGAATGGCTTGGTGGGTATGGCCGGGGAAGGAATCTGCAAAACCTCCATTCCCACGCCTCTCCAGGGGAAGGATTCTGCAAAACCTCCATTCCCACCCCTCTCCAGGGGAAGGATACTGCAAAAGCTCCATTCCCACGCCTCTCCAGGGGAAGGATACTGCACAATCTCTATTCCTACCCCTCTCCAGGGGAAGGATACTGCACAATCTCTATTCCTACCCCTCTCCAGGGGAAGGATACTGCACAATCTCTAGTCCCACCAAGCTCCAGGGGAAGGATACTGCACAATCTCTATTCCTACCCCTCTCCAGGGGAAGGATACTGCACAATCTCTATTCCTACCCCTCTCCAGGGGAAGGATACTGCACAATCTCTAGTCCCACCAAGCTCCAGGGGAAGGATACTGTAAAGCCTCCATTCCCACCCCTCTCCTGGAGAAGGATACTGCAAATCTCCATTCCCACCTCACTCTGGGGCCAACCAGAGGTAGTATTTGCTGATTCTCCGAACGACTCAAAATTTTTGCTACCGGTTCTCCAGAACCTGCAGAAGCTGCTCAATTTCACCCCTGATATAATGTTTCTCTTTTCTGCAGCATGCCCATGCACTAAGCTCCTTACATTTTAAAACAGCATTTACGATCTCATGTGACTCTTCTGTGAAGGCTTCTGCTCTTTCTTCCTTAAGCTATGCTTCTCTTCTCTGATTCGCAGAGGAAATCAAAGGTTGATGCCTGAAACAATTCATTTACAGTTCTGGTGACAAGTAGATGGCTATGAAACAAACTTATCGGCTGGAGACAGCACCTAACCTAATTGCAGGTGAAGGTTTTTACTCCCAAAATATTGTAGAACCAGTAGTGGGTTTCGGCTCCCATTGCAACCGGTATGCTGCAACGGGAGCCAGGCATGCACCACGTGCACGTGCCCTGCACATGCATGCGCACCCACCGCCTGCGATGCTCCACCTGCTCGCGGAGTGACACTCAGGCACCGTACGCTGCGTGCATGTGAGCAGATGCCCATTTCCTTCAAATACAGGTAAGGAACAAGGGCGGGCAGGTGGACCCTCCAAAGCACTGTTCTGGTACGGTGGTTGCTGCTTCTGGCAGGCACCAGTATGCGCGTACCGGGGCATACCACCTGCAACCCACCACTGTGTAGAACCTTAAGGTTCTAACCTTACATCCAGGATAATGACAGAAAGAGAGAAATACATAAAGAACTTCCGAATGAAAGGAATCTCTTTAAGGTGTACTTAGATAGAGAAATTAAAGTGATCTGTGTTTTCTATAATTTTAACACTGGAAATCATATGGTATGGGGGATACAAAGCCCACTATGTTGGACTTGCGGCCTCCACCTGAAAATGTGAGGCAGACAGAAGCCCTGGGTTTCAAATCTAGTTAGAGCTTTCACTCCCTCTTTTTTGTGGCAGCCCCTGAGATATTGGCACACTGCTATCATGTCTCCCCTAGTCCTTTTCATTAAACTAGACATACCCAGTTGCTGCAGCTGTTCTTCATAGGTTTTGGCCTCCAGTCCCCTAATCATCTTGGTTGCTCTTCTCTGCACTCTTTCTAGAGTCTCCACATCTTTTCTACATCGTGGCGACCAAAACTGGATGCAGTATTCCAAGTGTGGCCTTACCAAGGCATTATAAAGTGGTATTAACACTTCACGTGATCTTGATTCTATCCCTCTGTTGATGCAGCCTAGAACTGTGTTGGCTTTTTTGGCAGCTGCTGCACACGGCTGGCTCATATTTAAATGATTGTCCACTAGGACTCCAAGATCCCTCTCACAGTTACTATTATTGAGCCAGGTACCACCTATACTGTACCTGTGCATTTTGTTTCTCTTGCCTAAATGTAGAATCTTACTCTTTTCACCATTGAATTTTATTAGATAGTGCCCAATGTTCAAGTTTGTCAAGATCAAGGCTTGTATCTTAAGCCTTTGAGCTGGCATTGATTGACTATTGACTTATCAATTGCTTGATTAATTAATTGCATCCATCCTGGCTCTCTTTGGCCTCTCAGCAGATTTCAGTCAAAGTTCTTTTGGACCAGCTCAAAAGGTTGGAAGTGAGAAGTACAGTGTTACCATATTCTTCCTGGTCCAGGGCCAGGTACAGTCTCCCTTGGTAGAGAAGGAGAGGTCCAGCTGTCACCCCTATTTCATGGGATGTCACAAGGCTACAGGTCTACTCTTTCCCCGATCCCTGCTTTATGTACATGAAGTCCCAGGTCATCAACTGACTTGCAACGAGGTCTCATCAACATCCAATGGTGCATCTATCATATTTTTCTGGTATAAGACACCGCGGAGTATAAGACACACCAAGATTTGGAAGATGTAAATTTTTAAAGAAGTTTTAGCACTCTGCAGACCTCCCGAACACTCTGCACACCTCATTTTTTGTGAAAAATGGGGCATGCAGAGAGTTTGAGAGGCCTGCAAAGTGCACCTGGGGTGGTGGTGGCCAAAATGAGGAAATACCAGCCCATTTTTGCTTGTTTTTGCCCTCCCCAGCCCCCAGGAGCACCTTGCAGGCCTCCCAAACCTTCTGCTCATACATTTTTGTGAAGGAGTGGGGTTTTGGGAGCCGAAAATGCTGTATTTCATGTATAAGATGCACCCAGATTTTCACCCTCTTTTGGGGGGGTGAAAAAGGTGCGTCTAATACTCCAAAAATACAGTATTTCCTGGGTCACCCAAAAGATTGTCAATGTCCGAGGCAGCAAATCATTCGGAGTTGCCACAATGCGCTATTCCGGAGTTGCCACACACACATAGAGGAGGGGGATGCATCGGGCCACAGATCAGGGGTGTTATTCCCTACTGGTTCGCAAATGTCAGTGTCTGCTTCGCTCGCAGGCATCATGTCCGCAGGTGCACTCAGCCTTCCACGCATCCACTCTGGCTGAAAAAAAGTGCCTAAATGCGATGGCATACTAAATGGGATGGCATAGAGCCGGAGCGGGTGGGTGGAGCTACCTGCGATTTCCACTACCGGTTCAGGCAAACTGATCCGAACTAGCAGAGTACCACCTCTGCCACAGATGGATGTCGGGTTATGGGACTCACGCTGAAAGAGGAACCAGGAACGCAAGCTAACTGCAGTCAGTTCAGAAGCCATCCAGGCCTGAAGAATACTTACTGGAGCCAGCCAGAAAGCAACTGGTGTCAGGCCTGCAGCCGGTTCCTTTTGGGATCTTTGGCCTGCCACACTAATATTCTATTCTACTATGCTGTTTCATTAGTAAGGAGTAGAATGTGATGTAGCCAAAATAAAATTCCTTTCTAGAAAGCCAAGGTCATCCTTTGTCTCTGCACCTCTGCACCTGAACAGAACTGGATGGGTGGAACTGCCAGGATGACAGTGAGAGATTGGACCATGTGATGGACTTGTGGGTGTGGGGGCAAAATCATGAACTTTAAATTGGGTGGGGAAAACTAGGAAGCTTTCAGATTCGGGTTTTCCCAGATGTGCCAACATGGCTCTCTTAATAAATTGGAACTTAGAGCAATATTTTGCCTTGGACTCTGATTTAATTTTGGATGTTATTCGGAACCCTGACAATCCGGCTCAAAGAGCACTTGCTGGAGCCAGCCAGCAGCAACCAGAAACAGGAGGGCAGAGCGTGCTGAATCTGTATAACCAGCCAGCTAGCAGAAACCAGTAATGCTGGCTAGAAATCCTTTATTGTTCACCATGTGCCAATCTGAGACTCCAGTAAAGTGACCAATTCTTCTCACAGTGTGACCTCTTCTTTTGACAGCTTAGTTTGGAACCGTGACAAAGTTGTTGTGAACACATTTTCTCCCGTGTCTGGAAGCGATTGAGGTATGGATGCACTCAGTGGCGGGTTCCTAATTGGTTTACTTCTGGTTCGCTAAGAGAGGGCATTTTGTGCATGTGGAAAAATTTTGCCTGCATACTGCTCGCTTTGGTCGCAGCGCTGACCTGCCATGCATTGCTGTGCATGCGCAATTTACTGAAAACTGTTCTGCGTATGAGCAGAAACATGCCAGCGATGGGATAAGATCGCTGGGGGCGTGGCACGCCACTTCCAGCGACCCAGACCGGAAAACCACTACCGGTTCAGCTGAACCAGTCCAAACTGGTAGGAACCCACCTCTGGATGCAGTAGAATGGGTTTCACCTCAACTGAGTCACAACCAGCGGATGTGCCCCCCCTATCCAGTGGTAGGGTGAACAGGTAGTGGCAGTTAGTCCTTCTTTTCTCTAAGACCGGCAATATCCAATTCCTGCAATTGTTCTTCATACGTTTTAGACACCAGGCCTTTAAGCATCTTACTTGCTTATATCTGCACTGTTTCCAAAGTTTCAATGTATTTTTTGTAATGTGGTGACCAGATTTTTTTTCTTTTAGGATTGATGAAGAAACAGCTGTAAAACATTCATTTTGTATCACTACAGTGAGATTATTGTCTGCAAAAAAAATGGAAAGTTTCAATATTGTTCGCACTGGAAGAATGGTTGACAAAAATAATGGAGTTTGGTGAGATGGCTAAATTGACTTCTCTGATCAGAAAAAAAGACAATATCTACATTTATTGCTGACTACAAACGTGTAGGCTTTTTGTGTGAAACAAAAAAAAAACGAACTTAAGATTTATGGTTTTGAGGATTCAAGATAGATTGCAGAAAGAAGAGAGGTATGTTGTAAATGATAGAATAAGAGGTAAATTTATAATTGTGTTTATAACTGCTGTAAAGAAGACTGGAAGCTACTTCTGTGTGTCTTCTTTCTTTCTTTTCTGTATTTCTTTTATCCCCCTCCCCCATTTATTTGCACTTTTAGCCTTCTTTTTGATTACTTTCTTGTATTTTTCTTACTTTATATTAACTTGTATTTGAAGAAAGAAAGAAAGAAAAAAGAAGGGAGGGAGGGAGGGGGAAGAGAGAGAGAAAGTTCTTCTGATCTTCCTTTGACAGCAGAGATGAGAGAGGATAGAATTCCTGTTAGGGCTGATTACTCAAATACTGAGCTTTTTTTCACTTCCTGATGTGCCAAAAAGAAGGAGGAGGAGGAGGAGGAGGAGGAGGAGGAGGAGGAGGAGGAGGAGGAAGAAGAAGAAGAAGAAGAAGAAGAAGAAGAAGAAGAAGAAGAAGAAGAAGAAGGTAGATTTTTTCCTCCACAAGAGTATGGAAAGCCAGACTTCAGCAGATGGAGGACAGAAGATCTGCAAACATCCATTTAGCTAACTCAAAACTCAGTATTCCATTAGAGATCCTCAGTAGCATTGGAATTGGACCAATGGATGAATATCAGGAGTGATTTCAGAACATTCTGGAAGAGTGATGATGGTGAGATGATGGAATACTACATTCAGTTTTGGTTGACACAATGTAAAAAAAAAAGATGTGGAGACTCTAGAAAGAGTGCAGAGAAGAGCAACAAAGGGGACTAGAGGCTAAAACATATGAAGAACGGTTGCAGGAACTGGCTATGTCTAGTTTAATGAAAAGAAGGACTAGGGAAGACATGATAGCAGTGTTCCAATATCTCAGGGGTTGCCACAAAGAAGAGGGAGTCAAACTATTATCCAATGCACCTGAGGGCAGAACAAGAAGCAATGGGTGGAAACTAATCAAGGAGGGAAGCAACTTAGAACAGGAGAAATTTCCTGACCGTTAGAACAATTAATCAGCGGAACAGCTTGCCTCCAGAAGTTGTGAATGCTCCAACACTGGAAGACTTTAAGAAGATGTTGGATATCCATTTGTCTAAAGTGATGTAGGGTTTCCTGCCTAAACAAGGGTTGGAGTAGAAGACCTCCAAGGTCCCTTTCAACTCTTTATTTTATTCTATTCTAAATATGAGTTACATTGGAAAAAATAACAATTTGACTCCCAGAACTTCTTGCGTCCATTCCCACTTGCAGTCCTTTCCCCAAGATGTCTAAAACAGGTCAAAAGTGTCCAGCCACATCAGTTCCAGTATTGCCCCAATTGTCCTCCTTCAAACGCCCAATGTCCAGAAGTGGGAAAATTTACAACTGTAATTGTGCCTGGAATTACACTTAATACAAACCCTGCCAGTCATTCAACAGGTTATCTCATAGCCAAACTGATTTTATGACAACTTTTGCCATGGCCATGAAAGGAATCTGCAGCTGTTAGGTGAATACCATGTTGTTAAGTGAACCCATGTGTCACATGCCCATGGGATACTGGAAAAGGCCATAAATGCAAGCTGGTTGCCAAAATGTGATTGTGTGACTGTAATGGGAAACCATCGGAACTTTGAATCTGGGTCATAAGTATCTTTTTAAGCGTCCATCAGAATTTGAACATTTGCTAAGCGAATGTGTCAAGATTGATTTTATTTTCCTGGGCTCCAAAATCACCACAGAGGCGGACTGCAGCCAAGAAATTAAAAGATGCTTGCTCCAGGGGAGGAAAGCTATGACAAATCTAGACAGGATACTAAAAAGCAGAGATATCACCCTGACAACAAAAGTGAGTATAGTCAAGGCTATGGTTTTCCCTGTTGCAATGGATGGCTGTGAAGGTTGGACCATAAGGAAGGTTGAGCGCCAAAGAATGGAGGCCTTTGGACTCTGGTGCTGGAGAAGACTCCTGTGAATCCCTTGGACTGCAAGACGATCAAACTGGTCAGTCCTGGAGAAGATCCACCCTGACTGCTCTTTAGAAGGCCAGATCCTGAAGAGGAAACTCAAATATTTTAGCCACCTAATGAGAAGGAAGGACTTGCTGGAGAAGAGCCTAGTGCTGGGAAAGATTGAGGGCAAAAGAAGAAGGGGATGACAGAGAATGAAGTGGCTGGATGGAGCCACTGAAGCAATAGGCATGAGCTTAAATGGACTCCAGAGGATGGTAGAGGACAGGAAGGCCTGGAGGAACATTGTCCATGGGTTCACAAAGGGTCAGACATGACTTCGCAACTAACAACAACAAAGCGAATATTGAACCGCTTTGCTTCTTTCAAACCTTATTGCTATTCAACTTGCCAATGAACCAGGTTGTGTGTGTGAGAGAGAGGGAAGGGTGGAATGGAATGACAAGAAGATGTGCACAGAGCATGAGAGCTTGGAAACCATCAACGTCATCACTGCAGGTGCTTGAGAAGGTGGTGGATTGTTCTCATAATGAAAGGATGTCTCATAATTGGACAATGGGATCACCTAGGGGTGTGGAGAAAGGGAAGCCATTATTTAAGTAGGCAAACATTTGTGCAGAAAAAAACAGAGCTGGTTTTGATTCTTCAGTACCAAAATAGTGCATGCAATTGTTGGAAGAAATGTCCTTCTGGGTTCGGCTCCAAGTGGGGAAAAAGACACTGGAGACATGGAGGCTGCTTGGAAAGATGGTTTTAATGGTGGACAGGACCACATGGCTTGAGTCCTGAACAGAAAAGGTGATCACTTGCTTCAATGTTGGTGGAGAAGAGAAGGGAAGAGAAGAGAAGGGAAGGGAAGAAGGGAAGAGAAGGGAAGGGGAGAGAAGAGGCTTGCAGGGCTTTTTATAATCTGTTCGGCCCCACCTATCTGTTTCCTGTTCCTGTGTAAGAAATGTATTCTGATTGGTTGCCAGACTCCCATGGGCCCGTGCAAGGGCAACCCTCTAGGCTGAGTTTGAATCCAGGTTTGATTGAGTTCAGCTGCCATGTGGTCAGTTGAGTAAAGGCTTATTATCCTGCCTTCATTGTCACTGCCAGAACTCTACACCCATCCCCCTGGAGCTGAAGGGGAGAACTCTTTATTATGTAAAGTGGACTAGCTTGGCCTTCTTAATGGCCCATTGACAAAGTGGGGATGGGCAGGAAGCTGCAGGAATTTACTTTGTGTTTAAAATGTGTTTCTCCCTTTTTCACATCCAGGAAATATAATATTCTGCCTTTTCAATATTTCCTAGGATATTTCATTTTTCTGGGAGAGGGCTAGGTGATAACTTCCTACACAATAAAGTTTTATTTTTTGGAATTCAAAACTCCCAAGTGTGTTTCCTTATTTTGGGTTCACTAGTCTAACAATTGACAGAATGTTTGTAAATCAAGGATTGCCCAATAATAAATCCTCTCCTAGTCCCAATTCCAGAATGACATACACTGATGAAAAACTTGCAAGCCAAAGTAATTAAATACTCCTGTGGTTGTTTCCCTTCATTTCTGTTTCCTACAGCCCCTGGTTGACCCTTTTAGCAGAGACTGGAAAAGCCTTAATGGGCCATTGCTACTGGATAAGTGATCCTATAAACAACTCCTGATAAAGCATTAGTCTCTTAATTGAATTGTTGATGTTAATAAGTTCAGGAAATAAATGGATCATTGAGTGATTGGAAGAGAAGGGGGGGGGGAACATAATACACATAGTATTGTTGTCTCCTTCTAAGCCTTGTTTCATTTTTTCCCCTTCTGTAGTTCACTCAGGGTTCGTTTTAAAAGGGGACTGTTGTGGCTCAAGAAAAAAACCTGGAATAGAATGAGACAAACCAGACGTACATGTTTGATCATGAGTTTATGACAGCCTTATAAGAAGTTATGGGCTACAAGGGACCGTATTCGATCATCCAGCATTCTGTTCCATGGCCCTGATGGACTGACTATTACTTTATATTTAATAAAAGTGAGGGTTTTTTTTTTTTATTAATACAGCAGTCTCCAAATGGGAAGGCAAACACCATCCAAAACAATTTAGCAGCAAACCATATTTCTGGAAGTACCTTCAATTTGCATACTTTAAGTACAATTGCATAAAGCAATTTTGAAGACAATAACAACAGGAATGAGCAACTGGAGCATGAAGACGAAAAATAAGACATGGCAGGACAGAATAAATAGACAGGTTTAGAGAAATGGACCCATTTTCAGCACACACACAAAATCCATAAGCGTGTCAAAGTGTGCAGAGTGTGACTACTATTTTGAGACAACCCAGGAGCAAAATACTGTACAATACTTATATACATACATACATACATACATACATACATACATACATACATACATACAGGTACTAGGCCAGGGGTCGGCAACCTTAAACTCTCAAAGAGCCATTTGGACCCATTTCACACAGAAAAGAAAACACTGGGAAACAAAACCCTTCATGGACTGGAGGAGCTTCCGGCGATGGCGGTCGCCTTCCTAAGCTCCTAAGCTTACCATGGAGCGTCCCGACTGGGTAGGAGGTTGCTGCCGGCCCTCATGTCATCGGAGGGCCGAGAATTGGGTAGCCCGACCACCCTGGCTTGTTTTGGGCTCGTTTTAGCCCACCAGGGTTGGTCGGAGAAGAACGGAGAGTGGAAGGAGCGGAGCGGCTGTGAGCGGCTGAGGAGGAAGCCGGGAGGCAATGGCGGCGGCGCGCGCGGCGGCGCAAGGCGCGAAATTTAAACTGTGTTGCGAAAAAAATGCAAAAAAATGGGAAAAAAGCAAGAGAATGGCACCAAAGAGAACAAGGTTCTCCCTACGACTCCAGAGGAGACAAGGAGGCACTGGAGGCCCCGGAGAGGTGAGCAGATCAGGGAGACAGTCAGGAATGGCTGCAGCGTTGGAGGTGTGGAAAGAGCTGCAGCCAGGGACTCCTCTAGGACATTTGGCTGTAGCCTGGCTGCTCCCATGCTCCCGGGAACCTGGAGAACCTGGAGAATGTTCCTATAATTTTTGAGAGCTTCACCCAAATTGCAATAATTACTGAGGCGCCGGATGGGGACCAAGATGAATGTGTTGGGGAACCAGAAGTGAGGAGAGGAACTAAAATAACGGCTGGGGATGGCCTAGAACTTCAGAGGCCACTGGAGGCGCGTTTCAGGGCTATGGATGGGCCTGACTGATTGCCTAGATCAAAAACAGCTGGGCTCAGAATGCCCCCCACCCACCCACTAAGGATCCCACATCTGAAATTATATCTATCCTCAACCACCTTAGACTGCTTCCCATTTTTATGACATCTCTGCCTTGCTCCACTTTGGGAATATTTGAACATTTCCCCCCCCCCCCGCCCTCTTTCCAAGTACTATCTGGATACTAAAGCCTCCAGCTTTAGTATCCCATTAAGACCTTAGCCCTCTGGCTATTGACTTTTACTACCTGCACCCTTACCCAATTGGGCTTTTATATTCTATCAATTTATTCAAGGTTAGACCTGCTCCGCCTGCGGGAGGCCCCTCTCTCGCAGGTATGGCCCTTGGCTCTTACAAGGGCCTGCCTTGATGACGGGTTTGTGAACCCCGAGAGGTGGAAGAAACGGAAGCTGAGGGGATTTTTAGTCAAATGTTTTACATTGTTTTTAGGGGGTTCCAGGGAGGGGGGGTGGGTGGGTCAGACCAGGAGCGATGTGAGAGCCGGGCCTCCAGGTGTGGTCACGAGCAGAAGGGGCGGAAGGGAGGAGGAGGGGGAGGACACCATTCCTATACAGGGCTCTTTAATCCCAACGGTCGCAGGGAGGGGCAGATACGAGGACAGTTTAAGAACTTACAGTCGGTTGGGAGACCGTGGTTGCTGGTTACACCCGGTCGCTTGTACCAACCCCCGCGTTCTAGGTGGTCAAGAGTTACAGACCCAAGGCCTGAGGCTGTTGTTATGCAATGCGAGGTCCGTTGTTAACAAGGCCCCCCTCATTCACGATCTAATTTTAGAGGGGGAGCCGGACCTCGCGGGAATAACGGAGACCTGGTTGGGCCACGAGGGAGGTCTTCCCCTCGTCGAAATGTGCCCACCAGGCTACCGAGCATTTCACCAGCCCCGGGCCCAGGGAAGGGGTGGTGGGGTGGCAGTAATTATTCGGGAGGACTTAGAGCCGAGGGAGTCTACTGTGCCACAGACGTCCGGATGTGAATCCCTTGTTGTGAAATGGGGGCCTGGGAGACAGTTGGGCCTGCTGATAGTATACCTGGCTCCTCGCTATACATCAGCGGCCCTGCCCGAACTCCTCGAGCTGATTGCATCGGTGGCGGTTGAGACCCCCAAACTTTTAGTGATGGGGGATTTTAACCTGCCTTCGATGGGAGAAGCATCAGAGGGGGTTCGGGAGTTCATGGCTTCCATGACAGCCATGGACCTGACTCAAATGATCCAGGGCCCGACACACGAGGGAGGACACACTCTGGACCTTGTTTTTGTCTCTGGCCAGTGGTTGAGTGATCTGGGAGGAGGGGACTTAACCATCACTCCCCTGTCATGGTCAGATCACTCACTCCTTCGTCTTGACTTCCCTGGTGCTACCTCCCGCTGTGGGGAGGCGGAACCGGAAAGTTCCAGATGGTTCCGCCCCAGGCGCCTGATGGAACCTGATAGGTTCCAGACGGAGCTTGGGCCACCTCCTGTAACCTTGACCCGCCCCCGGGTAGAGGACCTGGTAGTTGCGTGGAATAATGCAACTACCGGGGCCTTGAACCGGGTGGCGCCTTTGCGGCCTCTCCGGCGGCAACGATCCACCCTAGCCCCTTGGTTTACCGAGGAGCTAAGGGTGATGAAGTGCCGCAAGAGACGTCTAGAGAGTCGTTGGAGATCCTCTCGCTCCGAATTTGATCGAACACAGGCACGAGCCCATTTAAGGACGTACCTTGTGGCATTGAGAGTGGCCAAACGCCAATATTGTGCCACTCTCATTGCATCCGCGGAGAACCGCCCTGCCGCCCTGTTTCGGGTGTCCTGCTCCCTCTTGTTTCAGAGGCCGCGGGAGGCCCCCCTACAGGGCAGGGCAGAGGAATTTGGTAAATATCTGCAGGATAAAATCGCTCAAATCCGGAAAGATTGGGTTCCTGTCAGTGATCCAATGGAGACGTCCATGGCGAGTCTTGAGGTATCGATCTGGGAGGAGTTTGACTTGGTTGCCATCGAGGATTTGGACAGATTGCGTGGACGACTGCGACCCACCACATGTTTATTGGACCCGTGCCCCTCCTGGCTTGTACTGGCATCCTGGGAGGTCACACGAGACTGGCTCCTGGGCCTAGTGAATGCTTCGCTGAGCGAGGGGTCTCTCCCGGCCGCCTTGAAAGAGGCGGTGGTGAGACCCTTGCTCAAGAAGCCTTACCTGGACCCTTTGGAGCTGGCCAATTATCGTCCCGTCTCCAACCTTCCCTTTTTGGCGAAGGTTGTAGAGAGTGTGGTGGCCTACCAGTTTCCACGACATCTGGAGGAAAATGATTATCTAGACCCGCGCCACTCCGGCTTCCGCCCTGGTCACAGCACGGAGACGGCCTTGGTCGCGTGGGTGGATGATCTCTGTCCTGGTCCTATTAGACCTCTCGGCGGCTTTTGATACCATCGACCATGGTATCCTGCTGCGCCGGCTGGAGGGGTTGGGGGTCCGGGGCACCGTTTTGCGGTGGTTCGGCTCCTACCTTTCTGACCGGACGCAGCGTGTGTTGGCAGGAGAAGAGAGGTCGACCCTACACCCCCTTACTTGTGGGGTGCCACAGGGGTCGGTCCTCTCTCCACTCCTCTTCAACACATATATGAAGCCGCTGGGTGAGATCATCCGTGGTTTCGGGGTGGGATACCATCTGTACGCTGATGATACTCAGCTGTACTTTTCCACCCCGAACCACCCCAACGAGGCCATCGAAGTGATGTCCCGGTGTGTGGAAGCCGTACGGATCTGGATGGATGACAACCGACTCAAGCTCAACCCCTCCAAGACGGAGTGGCTGTGGGTACCAGCTCCCCGGTTCAGCCAATTAATTCCATCATTGGCCATTGGGGGCATTCAACTTGCCCCTGTGGAGCGGGCGCGCAATTTGGGCGTCCTCCTGGATGCCCGGCTGTCCATGGATGACCATGTGACAGCCATGGCAAGGGGGGCGTTCCACCAGGTTCGCCTGGTGCGCCAATTGCGCCCCCTACTGGACCGGGACGCCTTACGCACAGTCACTCATGCGCTGGTGACGTCCCGCTTGGACTACTGTAACGCTCTCTACATGGGGCTTCCCTTGAAATGCACCCGGAGGCTACAGTTGGTCCAGAACGCAGCCACGCGGGTAATTATGGGGAGTACTAGGTACTCCCATGTGACACCGTTCCTGCGCGAGCTGCACTGGCTTCCTGTGGTCTATCGGGTGCATTTCAAGGTTTTGATAATAATCTTTAAAGCGCTCCATGGCTCAGGACCTAGTTACTTGCGGGATCGTATTCTGCCCCATACATCCCTGCGACCAATCCGCTCGCACAGAGAGGGCCTCCTCCAGGTGCCGTCCACTAGACAGTGTCAGGGGGCGGCGCCTAGAAGTAGAGCCTTCTCTGTGGCGGGCCCAGCCCTGTGGAATGACCTCCCTCCGGATATTAGGAATACCTCTGACCTCCGCTCCTTTCGTATTAAGCTTAAGACCCACCTATTCCAAGCAGCTGGCCTGGCTTAACTTTGATTTAACCATATCGCTCCTGACGGGTTTTTATTGGGTATTTTAATTATATTTAATTATCTAGGGGTTTTTAAATACTGTATTTTAATTGTTTTATTTGTCAGCCGACCTCCTCCTTGTGTATGTCTCGGTATATGTCTCTGTTATATGTTTGTTTTGTCCACATATTTATTTCATATGTTTCGTTGTACGCCGCCCCGAGTCCTTCGGGAGAGGGTGCGGCTAAGAAATAAATATTTATTATTATTATTATTATTATTATTCCTGTGCCTATTTCCGGAGGGGGCCACAGAAGTAGCTTATGTAGTTGAATTAAATGTTCTGTTTTCTTACAATACAATACAATACAATACAATACAATACAATACAATAGCAGAGTTGGAAGGGAGCCTGGAGGTCTTCTAGTCCAACCCCCTGCCTAAGCAGGAAACCCTACACCACTTCAGACAAATGGCTATCCAGCATCTTCTTAAAGACTTCCAGTGTTGGGGCATTCACAACGTCTGGAGGCAAGCTGTTCCATTAATTAATTGTTCTAACAGTCAGGAAATTTCTCCTCAGTTCTAAGTTGCTTCTCTCCTTGATTAGTTTCCACCCATTGCTTCTTGTTCTACCCTCAGGTGCCTTGGAGAACAGTTTGACTCCCTCTTCTTTGTGGCAACCCCTGAGGTATTGGAAGACTGCTATCATGTCTCCCCTAGTCCTCCTTTCTCTTAAGCTAAACATACCCTGTTCCTGCAACCGTTCTTCATATGTTTTAGTCTC
This sequence comes from Natrix helvetica, assembly GCF_964273705.1. Taxonomy (NCBI): domain Eukaryota; kingdom Metazoa; phylum Chordata; class Lepidosauria; order Squamata; family Natricidae; genus Natrix; species Natrix helvetica. The sequence continues at coordinate 163,865,206 of NC_138550.1, read as the reverse complement.
CAGTCCCCTAATCATCTTTGTTGCTCTTCTCTGCACTCTTTCTAGAGTCTCCACATCTTTTCTACATCGTGGCGACCAGAACTGAATGCAGTATTCCAAGTGTGGCCTCACCAAGGCTTAATAAAGTGGCATCAACATTTCACGTGATCTTGATTCTATCCCTCTGTTGATGCAGCCTAGGACTGTGTTGGCTTTTTTGGCAGCTGCTGCACACTGCTGGCTCATATTTAAATGGTTGTCCACTAGAACTCCCAGATCCCTTTCACAGTTACTACTACTGAGCAATGTATCAGTTTATTATGAAACGTTTCTTTCCTTGGATTAATCCATGGTTGGCCTATTAGGGGTCGAAAAGCTCAATTAATAGCACACCGGTGGGTATCACACATTGGCGGTTGTGATGCACATTTTAAGTGACACATATTTTGAGCCGCAGCAGAGGGATGAAAGAGCCACATGCGGCTCCAGAGCCATGGGTTGCTGACCCCTGTGCTAGACAAAGCCAGGCAATCAATCAATCTTCAACTATAACATGAACCACAGAGAGAGAGAGAGAGAGAGAGAGAGGGAGGGAGGGAGGGAGGGAGAGAGAGAGAGAGAGAGAGAGAGAGAGAGAGAGAGAGAGAGACCCTCACATGCCCCCCCTTATATAGACAGCTTCTTAAAGTTGCAGTAACCCTGCTGACTCATTCTCATTTCATTATCTCGATTTACAGTCGTACAGCAGCTGGTCGGCTATTAAATCATCATTACCTTAACAAAGCATCTCCCAGCAATTCCCAGATTTCCCAATGCAAATCTTGACTAGGTCCCCAAAAGCAACTGGACTTTCTTTGTTTTTCCTTGAAGATACATCACTTCTCATCCAAGAGGCTCCCTTGGTTCCAATGGTGGAGAATGGATGGATTTCTATTCCTTGCAGTCATCTCGTTTCTAGCCCTCTTTGAGGCCACCTGAAGGTTTATCGGTGACCTCAGGATCACCTGCATAGTGCAAATTGGTGTGGAGCAGGGGTGGGTTCTGGCTGTAACTACTGCTGGTTCGCTTGTAGGCACGCCGTGGGCACTTGATGCAAGCTGTGTGTGCGTGTGCAGTACAATAAAAATTGCTCTGTGCATGTGCAGAAGCAAAATTTAAGTGCCGCCTGGAGAACTGGTTCAGGTGCTTGGCAGGCCTGGGTTGCTGCTGGTTCCAGCATCCCAGGCCACCAAACCACTAACGGTTTCGGCTGAACCAGTCTGAATCGGAAGGAACCCACCACTGATGTGGAGCCTTCCTGGAACTGCTGAAAGGACAGGAGATGGGTGGTGTTGCACCCCCACCCCCCTCTGTTGAGAGATGGGTTTACAAACTTAATGTAGATGTGAAGGTTTAGGGTTTGTTCTTCTATGTTGTGCAGTGCATTTGTGAAGTGGAAGACAAACCCATCAGGACCACATTCAGCAGCCAGAAAGACAGAGTGTTAAAAGACTTCCAGTATTGGAGAATTCAAAACTTAAAGATAGCAAAGCCCACATAATGGACAGAGAGGACCGCTGGTTTGAAAGACAGGTCAAAAAGGCCATCTACATTAAAACTGAACAGCCCTCTCTCAACAGAGGGTGGTGGGATATGACACCATCTATCTCCTATCTATGACACATTCCTTTCAGCAGTTCCAAGGTTCCACATCCATTTACACTTTTCAGGTGACTTTGAGAGCACAGATAAACCTCCAAGTGGCCTCAGCGACTCTCAGAGAGAGTGCTAATGACCAGATGATTGCAAGGAATGTAAATCCTTCCATTCTCCACTATTCAGTCTGAACTGAAGAGGATTCATGGATGAGAAGCGAAACGTCTTCAAGTTTTAAAAAAACAAAGCCCAGTTTCCTTTTGCAAAAGCACCATTGAATTCCGTTGGAAGAGTGCCCACGAAAGACCCTCTCCGGGGGTGTTACTCACTTACCTTCCCTACTAGTTCGCAAAGGTGAGCATGAACGCATGCACTTTTGGCTAAAAAGGGGCCTAAATGGGATGCCATAGAGCTGGGGCAGGTGGGCCAAACATGATTTCCGCTACGGTTCAGGCGAACCTGTCCAAACTGGTAGAATATCACCTCTGGGTCCTCTCTTGGAGTGAACGGAAGTAGGCAAAGTCAAAATAGATTTTAGAGAGGTCCAGGTAGGACTGGAAGCAGACAATTTCTCAGGTGGTTTCCAATTCACTCAGTGAAAGGAGATGACTTTCCAGCCATCAGATTGTCTCTCTAATCCTCTTCCCTTCTGAAAGAACATCAAAAGCAATTTTCTTTTCACCAGATTGAATTGAGAAATGGCAGGAGAAAATAAATCCTTCCATTCTCAACCATTAGGTCAGAACTGAAGAAGATTCTTGGATGAGAAGTGAACTGTCTTCAAGAAAAAAGATCCCATGAAGTGTTAATACCACTTTATAATGCCTTGGTAAGGCCGCACTTGGAATGCTGCATCCAGTTATGGTCACCAAATTCATTCCAAATTATCACAAGATCATTTTGCAGATCCAACAGCTTAACAATGACAAATAAGAATGCAAAAGGATGAAAAAGGTTATTTTGGATTTGGATGGTATGTAAATCTAATGAAATTTAAATGTGAGCCAGCAATGTGCAGCAGCTTCAAAAAAAGCCAACACAGTTCTAGGCTGCATCAACAGAGGGATAGAATCAAGATCACGCGGAGTGTTAATACCATTTTATAATGCCTTGGTAAGGCCACACTTGGAATATGGCATTCAGTTTTGGTTGCCATGATGTAAAAAAGATGTGGAGACTTTAGAAAGAGTGCAGAGAAGAGCAACAAAGATGATCAGGGGACTGGAGACTAAAACATATGAAGAACGGTTGCAGGAACTGGGTATGTTTAGCTTAAGAGAAAGAAGGACTAGGGGAGACATGATAGCATTGTTCCAATATCTCAGGGGTTGCCACAAATAAGAGGGAGTCAAACTATTATCCAAGGCACCTGAGGGTAGAACAAGAAGCAATGGATGGAAACTAATCAGGGAGAGATGCAACTTAGAACTGAGGAGAAATTTCCTGACTGTTAGAACAATTAACCAGTGGAACAACTTGCCTCCAGAAGTTGTGAATGCTCCAACATTGGAAGTTTTTAAGAAGATGTTGGATAATCATTTGTCTGAAGTGGTGTAGGGTTTCCTGCCTGGGCAGGGGGTTGGACTAGAAAACCTCCAAGATCCCTTCCAACTCTGTTATTCTATTCTATTCTATTCTATTCTATTCTATTCTATTCTATTCTATCCTATCCTATCCTATCCCATCCCATCCCATGTATTCTATTCTATTCTATTCTATCCTATCCTATCCTATCCCATCCCATCCCATCCCATCCCATCCCATCCCATGTATTTTATTCTATTCTGTTCTGTTCTATTTACAAAAAAAGCCCAGTTGCCTCTTCTTTAAAAAAAAAAAAAAACTTTTGGAGCTTCCATGTGATTCATCAAACACATACAAACCACCCATTTATTTGCCCATTTGTTTGTGATTCTTTAAATACGGAATACAGACTCACCTCACAAATCCATGTGGCTTTAAGGTGGGAAAATATTTCTATAAGGGGGTCAGAGATTCTAATAATCAATTGGCATGCCTGACTAAGCTTTCCTGAGACCGAACCATGAAATTATAATTACTTTGGAAAAGATGATGAAAAAAAAAACATAATTTTGATCATGCATGCCCCCTGCCTGGTGTAAAAAGGGTTTGATTTGTATCATTATTGGAGATTTGCAGTCATGTAATTATACTTTACTGACCCAAGTTAATTTTGGACATTGATTTATGTTCTTTGAATAAATTTTGACTGAATAAATAGCTTTATTTTTTTTAAAAGTCTGCCATTCTCAGAAACAGAAAACTAGTAAATAAGGGAAAAAGATCCCTTGACTTCCTTTGTCAACAACGTGCCCTTCTGCTACTAGCTGATGTTTCCCCAAACTCATGTAAAAAGCACGATTAAGAACATCATGCTATTTATTTATGTCTAAAAGCAATTTCATCTTTCTGCATTGTGGCCTCAAATTTCTATTAAGTTTTGGAATCTCTATGAGATCAATGTCACCCTGATAATCCAATATTTAATAAAATAAAATTACAAATTATAATACAAATAATATTCCAATATTTGAGGGTGTCAGCCTCTGCTGCTTGTTTGCCTGCTATCCGTTGCCATAGAAATGGGGATGGGTGGGAGCACAGTATTGCACAGTAATGCTGGCTGGGGAATTCCAGGAGTTGAAGTCCACAAGTCTTAAAGTTCCCAAGTTTGGACACCCCTGGCCTAAGGGAATTATATGGAACTGGAGGAGTATGTAGAAGGGGGTTTTGTTCTCACCATCTTCTGCGCATGCTGATGGCTGATGTTTGGACTTGGTCAAGGCCAACCGTCTCGCATACCAACCTGATGAGGCCTTTTGAAGATGCACCCCACATGACACCTTAGGGAGTTGCAGATTGGACACTGGGCTGGGGTAACTGGAGGGAGGGCTGGGCCATCATTTGATATGTACTTGTTCACACCTATTTGGCTCAGATCTTGCTTTCCTTTTTGCTGCTTTCAATTCATATTCAGTAAAAGTACTTTATCTCTATTCAACTGGAGGTGAGGTTTTTCTTTCTTGGATATTGAAGGAGGCATGCCTGACAGAGGGGCTGCCACAAAGTAGAGGGGTCAACCTATTTTTCAAAGCACCAGAGGATAAGCCAAGAAACAGCTGATGGGAAATTAATCAAGGAAAGAAGCAACCTGGAATCAAGGAGAAAATTCACAACAGTGAGAACAATTAACCAGTGGAGCAGCTTCCCTTCAGAACTTGTGGGTGCTCCATCACTGGAGGCCTTGAAGAAGAGACTGGACAGCCAGTTGTCTGGAATGGTATAGGATCTCCTTCTTGAGCAGAGGGTTGGACTAGAAGACCTCCAAAGTCCCTTCCAACTCAGTTATTCTATTATGTTTTTTTCTGTAGGGTATCCACAGGATATGGTCAAAAGATATTGCAGCTATAGCCAAGTACGTTTGCACAAATCCATCTTGTGCATCAATTGTACCCGTTCCTGGAGTGGGAGGTCTTGCTCACAATCACTCATGTCTTAGTCACTTTGACTCGTACTTGGCTGGAAACACTGGCTTCAATTTATATTTCAGGTATGATTCAAGGCGCTGATTATCACCTAAGCCCTACATCCCATATAGGTTAGGGCAGGTTTCTTGAGGGAACACCTCAAGAATTAAGGAGAGAAGCAACCTATAGAACTAAGGAGAATTTTCCTGACAGTGAGAACAATTATTTTCCATACTTTTCAGAGTATAAGACACACCTCCCCCCCCCCCATAAAAGAGGGTGAAAATTTGGGTGCATCTTATACACTGAATGTAGCCCCACCCAGCCACCCACCGGCCTCCGCCCTCCGCCCTCCGCCCTTTGGCCTCTGCAATCCCTGCATCCTGAAACAGCTGATGATCTGGTGGCCCAGGGTGAAATTGAAAGTGAAACTTGCTGTTTGCTCCAGGAGGCAAATTGCTGGGAAGCAGAGGCAGATTTTTTTTTCTCTTGTGCTAATCAGGCTGTTTGTTGTTTGCTGCAAGGAGGTAAGTCAATAACTATAAATGCCTATATAATGTTCAAATTAGATTTATTTTTAAAGACTTCTTTATTATTGTTCTAGACAGTTTAACAAAACGAAGAAGCTTTTTAAAATAAATGCTTGATCTGAAAAGGTCCAGTGCTATTGTATCTTCTTTTAAATAGCAGAGAATAACTATACTTCCAGAAAGCACATCAATTTTAACAGCATTGGTACAAGTATAGTCTGAAATGTAACACTACAAATAGTGTATATTGTCTGTGCTGTTTGTTGCAAGGAGGCAATGGCGGATTTTTTCCCCTTGTTTTCCTCCCAAAAAGCTAGGTGTGTCTTATAATTCGGAGCATCTTACACTCCTAAAAATATGGTAGTGAAATGACTTGCCTCCAGAAGTTATGAGTGCTTCAACACTGTAAGTTTTTGAGAAGAGATTGCACAACTATTTGTCTGAAATGGTATAAGGTCTCTTTCTTGAGCAGCGGGTTGGACTAGAAGACCTCTAAGTCCCGTTCATTATTCTGTTATCCTGAATGATCACTAAATTACCAATTTTTAAACAAGGATTAGTTATAAGCCAAAGTTCTGTGAAAACCCCAGTATACGATAGAGGTGGAAAGAAGAATCTCTCACTGAGAAACAGATAAAAATGAAATTGATTTTTTAAAAAGTCTGAGATATTTCTCCCCTCTCGTGTTATTTTTAAAATTTCTGCTGCTTTTATTTAATTTCAAGTTTCCTTTTCTTTTATCTTAATTTGTATTCATTAGTATTCTTTGAAGAATATAGTATGTATTTAGCTGTTATGATTTATGCTTTTTATAGCCTAATCATTGCTGTTATTCAATGTTATTTATTAATGCAAATTAAAAAAAAATAATTGTATCAAGGTGTCACGGATGGATGGAGGAGAGAGAGAGAGAGAGAGAGAGAGAGAGAGAGAGAGAGAGAGAGAGAGAGAGAGAGAGAGAGATTTCCCCTTTGAATATCTCAACTATATCATCCCAGATTTGTTAAAGATTGCTCTTCCAATTTGAAGCAACACAATCATTTTTGTGTGTTTGCATGTGTAATTTATTGGCCTATGAAGAGTTGTCTGAAAAGCTACAGCTGCTGCCTGCCTTGGATTTTTTTGAGCCAATTTTACAGCTGGCTTGACATGAAAATACAAATCTAAGCTTGATAAATATCAACCACTGTTCTTATATAGGATAAATTAATTTCCAAACTGCATTGTAGGCCTGGCTGCAATCGCAGCTGATGTCAAGAAGCAAGATCCTGCAGTTTTGTCAGGCTACCAGTAATAAACAATTATCACTTCTATCTCGCTGCTGCACAGGATTTCATTTGAGAGAAATGCAAATGTGTCAGCTTGTTAAAGTACCTGATTGGCAAAGTATTTAATCAGGAGAAGGATGATAGTTTACTGTGACATGAATAAATTCCAATTCAGGTAAATGATGTTTGCTTTCTTTTTCTCTTTCATTGCATCTCTCTCTAACAAATAACAGATTAACAGAGTTGGAAGGGACCTTGTAGGTCATCTAGTCCAACTCCCACACACACCCAAGCAGGAGACCCTACACCATTTCTGACAGATGGCAGTCCAATCTCGTCTTGAAACCTTCCAGTGATGAAGCTCCCACAACTTCCGAAGGCAACTTCTGTTCCATGGGTTGGTTGTTCTCACTGTCAGTAAATTTCTCCTTATTTCTAGGTTGAATCCATCCTTGATCAGTTTCCATCCATTATTCCTTATCTGGCTTTTGGGTGCTTTGGAAAATAGCCTGACCCCCACCTCTCTGTGGCAGCCCCACAAATATTGGACCACTGCTATCATCTCTGCTCGATGTAGAAAACCAATCTCATCAGCCACCATTTCATCTGGTGGAATAATTGTGTGCTTTCTTTTATATGGATGAATAAAATATAAGTAAACTTTGTCTCAGGAGAAAAGTGGTGAACTGGTGTTGTGCATATCATGACATCAACACAAAATGGACAGTGTTTGTGTTCTGACCTAGGCTTCACCAAATCGCAAAACAGATGCCTTGCCCCCCCCCAAAAAAAACCCTTTTTATTTGGCTAATTCCTCTCGTTCACAACCAGCAAAGTCCCGGCAAACAGTCTTTCAAGGGTGAATTTACAATCACAGACTTTATCACCCTTGGAGCCCTGGCAGGCTGATATCTTCCAAATGCTGTACAAGAAAATACTTGGCAATGAGTCTCTGAGAGTCACGAATAAATCTTCACGCTGATTAATCAAACTAATTAAGACTTGCACACTTCAATGCCAGAGTTCCGAGCCAACATGACTGGAGGAGGAATTCTGGGAGTTGAAGTCCACAAGTCTTAAAGCTGTCAAGTTTGAACACAACTGGGTTTTTTTTCTAAAGGGTTAGGTGTACAAGTATTGTATTATTGTATTAAGTATCTTGTAACTTGACAGCTTTAAGACTTGTGTGCTTTAAATGCCAGAGTTTCTGCGACAACATTTTGGTTGCTAAGCAAGAGAGTTGTTAAGTGAGTTTCACCACATTTTACAAGTTGGCCATGCCCACCCAGTCATATGACTGCCAAGCCCCTCCTACTTGGTCACATGGCTGGCAAGCCACTCCCACCCAGTCACATGGCCAGCAAGCCACTTCCACAAATCAGGCCACACCTACAGAAGAGGTTCTAAAAAATTTTTGAAACCCACCACTGATACACACACACACATTTGTTTTCATAGATTTTCATGGGTGTAGGTATGCTGGTCTTGTTGTATTCAGGACTTTTCCCGTGTAAGATTGAGATTGTCTTGGCAACGTTTCAGCGAGGTCTCACTCGCCAACTTCAGGCTGGGCTTTGGGCTTAAGGTGTGATCGGAGCTGCCGTCTTTCTATACATCTTGGTGGAGGGGTGTGGAGTGCTGGCTTTGTTTCAGTAAGTGGAATGATTGGTTGTGTGGCTGTATCATGATTGGTAGATTGGTGCTGATTGGTGCTGGCTGTGTGTCTATTGTTGTTTCATGTTGTAATGGCCTGGGTGGTGGGTGGGGCTCATTTGTTGACTAGGGCTGGTTTCCAGATGTCTGATAGGCAAGAGGTATCGTCATGTTTATTCATGTTGTGGGGGTGTTTCTCTATTTCGATAGCTTCCATAATTATTCTCTTGTTGAAGTGTTAAGCTTTGGAGATTAACCTGGTTCCTTCAAAATTAATTTCATGTCCTGTTGCTTTAAGGTGCTGGAAAAGGGAGGAAGTTTTTTTCTTTTTCTTACTGCATTCTTGTGTTCTGCGATGCGTGCATTTATTCTCCTGTTCGTTTGTCCTATGTATGTTGTTGGGCAGATTTTGCATGGCATTTCGTAGACTCCTTGCTTCTCTAGCTGGATTTTGTCTTTGGGGTTTCTTAAGATGTTGGCTATTTTTTGGTCAGTGTTGAAGGCTGTCTTGATATTGTGTTTGTGGAGATATTGATATTGTGCTTGTGGTTCATAAACCCGAATACAACAAGACCAGCATACACACACACACACACACACACACACACACACAGTTTCTTAAAGTGACAGTAACCCTGTTGACATCCTTACATCATCATCTCGGTTTACAGCCTTACAGCAGCTGGTTAGCTATTAAATCGTCATTACCCTTTTAACCAGAATTTCTATATATTCAATATTTTGAGTAGCCATCCTTTCTGTGTACTACAAACCACCACTTCTTATTGCTGTTTAGAACAGTTCATACCCTTCATATGGAGGGGGGGGGGGAATAAACTCCTAGCCTATCTCCTCTTTTTATTCAGATCCAATAAAATCTAGCTTTGTGGGTTTTGAGGCTGAGTGAGGTTGCTTGTGAAATTCACATCCTAAAATCTTGTTTTTTTAATTACCAAAGCAATCCGTTTCTCTATACTCCTGGTAGATATTTTACAGTTGACATACTTAACTTCCAGACTTTCGGTTCCCACAAAAAATCAACTTCTCACAAGCTTGTCAGAAGGTCGCAAATGCTGGACCTGGGACACTGCAACCATCATAAATATGAGAGGTGTGATTGGAATGTATGGGTGGCTGGGAGGGAATTGAGGAATTCACGCACACCATCTGTGGCCTGGGAGACACCTCAAGGTCGAATGATGAGAGCCTTCCGATCCAAGCGGACGGTTTCCCAAAACAAAGAGATTGCACCGAATTGATGGACAATGGACAGTAGGTAGCCCAGAGGCAAAAGTGGGTAATTTTAAGTATGCAGTTTTTCGCATGAAAACTTCAGAACTGGCTTTGCTTCTATTCTGCCTATATGGCTCTATCAGTAAAGCTATACCCTCGGTAAAATAATCTCCCAGGAGTTTCTTTTGTTGCATATGCCAATGGGATGATTGACAGATTCCCTGTTGGCAATTTGGTCCTCCTTTTCTCTGGCTTTCCTCTCCTTTTTCCAACTGATTCTACCTAAGTAGGAAACACAATAAACATAAGAGGCCCATTCGATCAGCAGTGAGATTTGCTACCTGCTATGTTCTGAATGGGAAGAAGAAGAAGAGGAAAACTCTTCACGCATAATGGTTACCCAGTTTTTATTCTGAATAACAGCCCACGTTCTTCCTCTGCCGCCAATTAATACGCTGGAAAGCCAATTTTGCTCCTACCGTTTTGTGCTTTCCTCACCCACCTAGGCACATAACTCTTAAAATAACACAATTCCTTAAGCATTGGGGGAATAAATAGCTTTGTTCGGTCACTCTCAAGTGGATGCATTGTGAACTTTTATATGCATTACGATTGGCTTTTATGCTTCTGTTCGTGGCTGTATTGAGCTTTGCACTCCACTGAAGGAGATTTTCATGAGTGATTAATTATATACATTTGAATGCGAAGAAGAGGGCATGGAGATGCAGGGGGCTAATTTAGAAAATAAAGTGAATAAATAGAGGGCTTTAAAAAAAATAGTTGGGTTAGTCAGCTGCAAAGATTAGTTCAGAGCACTTACTGCAGGGTAAGAAGCAAAGGATGAAAGTCTATGGCAGGGGTGTCCAAACTTGAGAACTTTAAGACTTGTGGACTTCAACTCCCAGAATTCCCCAGCCAGCCATGCTGGCTGGGGAATTCTGGGAGTTGAAGTCCACAAGTCTTAAAGTTCCCAAGTTTGGACACCCCTGGTCTATGGAGACTCTCAGTCATCCAGGTTATGGTTGTCCCAAAGGTGCTTTTTCAAGAGGCAACTGGATTTTTTTTTTCATTTTTGTCTGAAGATGAAGCAAGATTGCCATTCCATGCGTTGCAGAAATCTCTGAAAAACTCAGGAGGATCTTCAGTCAACACACTTTCAACCCAAGAATACACTCAGGCAGAAGCTTGTCCACCCCAAGGATAAAACACCCAGACACAAACTGAGCAACATGGTATATGCAGTACAAGGCAGTGAGCCATGTGCAGATCTGTACATTGGAGAAACAAAACAACCACTTCATAAACACATGGCACCACACAGGAGAACAAACCCCTCAAGACAAGGTTCAGGAGCCCATCTGCATTTAAAAGACCAAGCCCACTCTTTGGAAGACACCCAAATCCACATTTTGGACAGAAAGGACTGCTGGTTGGACCAGGGGTGGGCTGCTGCTGGCATTACTAGATAGATAGATAGATAGATAGATAGATAGATAGATAGATAGATAGATAGATAGATAGATAGATAGATAGATAGATAGATGATAGATAGATAGATAGATAGATGATAGATAGATGATAGATAGATGATAGATAGATAGATAGATAGATAGATAGATAGATAGATAGATAGATAGATAGATAGATAGATGATAGATAGATAGATACAGACAGACAGACAGACATGGATGGATGCATAGATAGATAGATAGACAGACAGACAGAAAGAGAGAGGGAGGGAGAGAGGAGAGATATATGTTGATAAAGATAGATAGATAGATAGATAGATAGATAGATAGATAGATAGATAGATAGATGATAGATAGATAGATAGATAGATAGATAGATAGATAGATAGATAGATAGATGATAGATAGATAGATGATAGATAGATAGATAGATAGATAGATAGATAGATAGATAGATAGATAGATAGATAGATGATAGATAGATAGATATAGGTAGATATAGACAGACAGACAGACAGACAGACGGAGAGATGGAGGTCGAGAGAGAGAGGAGAGATATATGGTGATAGAGATAAATAGATGATAGATAGACAGATAGACAGATAGGCAGGCAGGCAGGCAGGCAGGCAGGCAGGCAGAGAAATGGAGGGAGAGAGAGGAGAGAGATATATGGTGATAGAGATAAATAGATAAATGATAGATAGATAGATAGATAGATAGATAGATAGATGATAGATAGATAGATAGATAGATAGATAGATAGATAGATAGATAGAGATAGATAGATAAAAAGATAGAAAGATAGAAAGATAGAAAGATAGAAAGACAGAAAGATAGAAAGAAAGATAGGTGGGGAGGGGAGAGAGAAAGAGAGTTGATAGAGAGATACTGTTAATATCTCAATTTACTATCTTGCAAAATTGTGACTGAGCCTGTCAGGATCGAACTGCCAAACTGCTGGCAGGTGATCGTCAGCAGAAGTAGCCGGGGTGGGCTGCTACAGGTTTACCTGGGTTCGGGAGAACCTGTAGTTAATGTTATGGCCAGTTCAGAGAACCTCCAAATCCCACCCCTGGCTGGCATCGCCCACCACGCCCGTGCCCCTGCCAAGAGTCTCTACACGGCCCTTTTTGGATGTGAGGTAAGTGCAGGACTCGCACGGAGGCTAAGGGAGGGGGCAAAACAGGCCTCCCAGAAGGCCTCTGAAGCCCTGGAGGCAGTTTTCACCCTCCCTGAGACTCTAGGAAAGCCTTTGGAGCAGTGGTGGGTTTCCATTTCTTTTACTACTGGTTCGCCCTTGCGCACGTGTGCGATGCTTCTCCCACCGCTGCTACTACCAGTTTGCCCAATTTGGGCTGAATCAGCAGAAACCCACCTCTGTTCCAGAGCAAGGGGAAGGCAAAGTTTGAAAATGTCCCCCCTGCCATGGTTCAGGAGGCTGACTAGGCCAGGCCCACCATGTCTATGCCCACTCAGCAACCGAGTAGAGAACCCGTTGCTGAAATTTTTGAAGCCCACCCCTGGAAGTAGCCCACAGGACTTGCCTTCTAACCACTGTGCCACCATGACTCATGTCATTAAAAACTCCTTTAACGAATTCTCGCTTAACAAGTCATAAGTTGAGAACTACCTGTACTTAGAAGTAAGGTTTCTGTATCAGATTCTCCCTTTGCTTTGGCATTTCCTTTATTTGATTTCAGTGGATCAGAAGTTGCCTCCAGAAGTTGTGAATGCCCCAACACTGGAAGTCTTTAAGAAGATGTTGGATAGCTATTTGTCTGAAATGGTATAGGGTTTCCTGCCTAGGCAGGGGGTTGGACTAGAAGACCTCCAAGGTCCCTTCCAACTCTACTATTGTATTGTATTGTATTGTATTGTATTGTATTGTATTGTATTGTAATGTATTGTATTGTATTGTATTGTATTGTATTGTATTGTATTGTATGAAGCACGTTTCACCAAGCTGGATGCAACCTTTTACTGCATGTTTGAACCCATTTGGGATTGAAGGTTGAAACCGTCACCGTTATTATCTGCCTTCCGCGTCTTTAAACACAGGTTGTCTTTAAGGAAATGTGATCTTTTTGTTTTTGTGTTGCACAGGTGGCTTGAAGCCAAATGTTCCAATTTAAATGTTAAAAAGAAATGTTTAATTGTAAAACGAGCACAATAAATAAATAAATACTTGCAGTGCCTTTAAATGTTCTGCAGGGACTCTTCCCTGTCTTGAACAGTCTGTGAGAGGCATCTACAAAGTTACTTTTTCTTTCCCCCCGTGGAAGAAATAAACCCTGCAATACACAGCAACAGAGCTCGTTTCTACCTCCCCCCCCCAAAAAAATCACACCAATGGTAAAGGATCTCCTTACACATATGTGCTAGTTGTTTCCAACTCTAGGGGGTGGTGCTCATCTCCATTTCAAAACCGAAGAGCCAGCGCTGTCCGAAGATATTTCCATGGTCATGTGGCCAGCATGACTAAACGCTGAAGGTGCACAGAGCGCTGTTACCTTCCCACCAAAGGTAGTTCCTACTTTTCTACTTGCATTTTTGATGTGCTTTCGAATTGTTAGGTTGGCAGAAGCTGGGACAAGTAGCAGGAGCTCACTCCATTAGGCGGTGCTAGGGATTCGAATCTGTTTTGTAGGGAGAACGAGGCAGGCAGGAACTGAGGCAAGGCAGGTTGAAGCTAACACAACCTTTATTAACAGTTTAACGTGGCAAAATGTAAGGCAAACTTCGAACCTGCAAACAGCAACATTTGACAGCTGACAGTCCTTTTTATACTAGAGCTGTCAGACACTGAACCAATAGAATGGCTGCATTCTCCCGCCAGCTGGCTGCTCACGTCTCAACCAATCAGGGGCCGGCAATGATAGTCAGTCTAAAGGACTTAACAGAATCACTGAACTGCCGACATTTCTGATCGACAAGCTCAGTGCTTGCGCAGTGCTAGGGCAGGGTCAGCAACCACTTCTCTCTTGACAGCTGCCTGGATAAAAAGAAGGATGAGGCTCCGCTGGTCTGGAGCCCATCTGCGGGGAGAGGGTCTCCCTTGTGTTCCTTGTCTTCCCCGATGGGCTCCGGAGCAGCGGAGCCTTGTCCTTCTTTTTAACCAGGTGGCTGTCAGAGAGAAGAGGACAGCAGTGCCCTTGGGCTTGTGCAGCAGCTGAATCCTTGCCTCCTGTTCTTTGGCTTTTGCACAAGCTCATGTGGTGTGTGCTGCCCTCTTCTCTCTTGACAGCTGCCTGGTTAAAAAGAAGGATGAGGCTCCACTGGTCTGGAGCCTATCTGTGGGGGAGGGGTCTCCATTGTGTTTCCTGTCTTCCCGGATGGGTTCCGGAGTCATCGCCAGCCACACTGAGCCTTACCGTGCCTCCACGCCATAGAAAGCATAGGCACGTGCACACACCCCATAAATTACAGCCTCAGAGACTTCGTAACAGCAGGAAACAGTTGGGAGAGGGGCTTTGGTCCTGTTCTGGGTTGTAATTGTGCAGGTGTGCACGCACCTATGTTTTCCATGGCATGGAGCCGCAGCCGGAAGACGAGGAACAGGAGGGCAACCAGCGGGTGCTCGTCCTTCTGAAGAGGACCTGTCCCCGAAGAGAAAAATGCCGCTGCCAGGTACTTTTAACCTGTGATTGGAACACAAGGTGACCACAGTATGTGTGTCTGTGTGTGTGTGTGAGAGAGAGAGAGAGAGTGAGTGAGTGAGTGAGTGAGAGAGCGACAGACATAGAGTGGCACAGAGAGAGAGACAGAGAGAGAGGGTGGGAGGGAGGGAATCAGAGAGTGACAGACACACACACACACACACACACACACACACAGAGGGCGGAGGGAGGGAGGAAGGGATGGAGAGACGGATAGACAGACAGACAGAGACAAACAGACACACACACACACACACACACAGATTGAGTGATTTAGTGAGTGAGTGAGTGAGTGAGTGAGTGAGAGACAGACAGACACACACGCACACACACATATACACAGAATGACAGAGAGAGGAAGGGAGGGGAGAGAGACAGAGACACACACACACAGATAGAGAGGAAGGGAGAAAGACAGAGACAGACAGACAGAGACACACACATACAATGAGTGAAAGACAGAAAGACACACACACACACACACACACAGAGAGAGTGACAGATGGGGAGGGAGGAGAGATAGATAGATAGATAGATAGATAGATAGATAGATAGATAGATAGATAGATAGAGAGAGACAGGCAGACACACACGGAGAGACAGAGAGAGACAGAAAGAGAAAGAAGAAGAAAGGAAGGAAGGAAGAAAAAAGAAAGAAAAGAAAGAAAAAGAAAGAAGAAGAAAGAAAAAGAAAGAAAAAGAAAGAAAAAGAAAGTGGGAGAGAGAGATGAAATAAAGAAAGAAAGAAAAAGAAAAAGAACTTATGACCACAATTGAGCCCAACATTTTGGTTGCTAAGCAAGAACATCATTAAGTGAGTTTCACCACATTTTCCAAGCTGGCCACGCCCACCTGGTCACATCACCGCCGAGCCACTCCCATAAAGCAGGCCACACCTACAGAATAGGTTCTAAAAAAATTTGAAACCCACCAATGCCCCTAGTCCTTCTTTTCATTAAACTAGACATACCCAATTCCTGCAACCGTTGGCCTTACCAAGGCATTATAAAATGGTATTAACACTTCACATGATCTTGATTCTATCCCTCTGTTGATGCAGCCTAGAAGTCCGTTGGCTTTTTTGGCAGCTGCTGCACACTGCTGGCTCATATTTTAAAGTATTTTCTTAAAAAGATATTACCCTTGGCATTGAAACCACACTTTTCACAATTTTTAAGACAATGTTTTAATTCTAGTTCTTATCAGAAGAATTCTGCTGAGCATAATAAAAACTTCTCTTGATTTGATTAGTGGAAGAACAAACTCAGCCAAAATTATGTATATATTATTTGTAGTACTGTCTAAATAATCTGCAGAAGTCATCCGGATAAGATGAAAATCATTAAAGTATTGTGTAAAGAACCATCTCTACACCTGGCAGGGGCGAAAGATCAAGTCCACACATGAAGGTCCAATTAAACTGATTTATAAATAAACTTTTTAATTGCTAAGCACGCCTATGTACAAGAATCTTCTCAACTAATGGTTAGAAACTGCTAGGTGTTAGATGAGGGTCAGCAGAATTCAAGAGAAGTTAGATTCAGTTCACTTGTCCCAAAGGTGCTTTTTGAAAAGCAACTGGACTTTCTTTGTTCATTCATTGTGTTGGAAGAAATGTCCATATGACTGAGTTTCAAGTGGAGAGGTAGACACTGGAAACATGGAGGTTGTTTGAAAATATGGTTTATTGATGGGCAGGACCACATGGGGTTTAGGTCCTGGGCAGCTGACCACATGGAGTGGAGAGTGAGTGTTATTTATACCCTCTCTTGGGGCTTGTCCTTGAGCTTCCTGTTCCTGTGGCAAGAGCATGTATTATATTGGCTGTAGTCAGACTCCCATGTTGTTTGTCTGAATCAAGTTTGGTTGAACCTTGGGCTCATGCAATGTCCCCAGGTGACTTTGCAATGCAGTGATCCCTGGTGTTAGATGGGGAGAGGGCTAATCCTGTTATGTCCTGAGGGGTCACGCCTTAACCCCATTCCACAACTACAGACTTTTATCAGACTTGGAGAGCTGCCAGGCTGCTATCTTCCTAACACTACTCTGTAGCAGACAATACTTGGCAATAAGTCAGGAACAGATCTTCACTCTAATGAATTTAACTAATTGTCTCCTGCAAACTCCACTCCCCTTTTGTTCCTTCACCATAATGAATTGAATTAAGTGTCCACTGTAAACTCCACTCCCCTTTTGCTCCTCTTTATTCCCTTTGGAAGGGGCCATTCACCATCCACCTGTGGTTTTACTCCTGAGTCGACCCTTGTTCCTTAGCTGTTCCCTTCTACTGGGAGCTCTACGCATGAGCACACTGGGAATAGGCTCCAGCTGTTCTTCTGCCTCACAGATGTCTGACTTTGAAGGCAGCTGATAACTGTCAGACGGCCCTGGCCCCATCTCTGCCTCCGACACAGAGCCCTCATCAGAGCCTTCCCCAGACTCCAGGACTGGCCCATGTCCCTCCCCAACCTCCTCACTGTCCGAATCTGCCACCAGCTCCGCTGGCCACTGGCGGGCCACAACCGAGGGCATTGCAAATAGCCCAAATTGTATCTTGCGGTTCATTTTCATATCTGAAAGGAATTTTCAAGCCCACACAACTGACCAGATGGATTGCGGAGTGGTTTCTGGAAGTCCTAATAGCGAACCTCTACAGGAGGGAAAGAAAGCCAGAAATAAAAAAGAAGATTAAAAAAAAAGGGGGGGGGGGCATTCTGGATTTAAAAATAAATGCAGAGTTATGAGGGATGATTACCATATTAGCATATCAGCTATTCTGCCCCTCCGTTTCTCTTTCCTCTCCATCCATCCTGGCACAGCTTGGATCCAGGGAGAGGAACAGTCAGTCGGCTGTTTTAAAAGCCATAACCTTTGAAATTAAGACACGGCTTGCCGGCACAAACTGAGCAGTTTAAAAAAAAAAAAGCAATCATATTGCCAAAGCGGTGGACCTTATTATTTTAACATCAGCATGATGGTGTTTTAAAAGCTTTCCGGCCTGCTGAGAAAGTTAAATACACATGTTTCACCAGGGGGAAAAAAAATATCCCAGCAACATTGACCAGCATTTAAATTATGGAGGTACCTGTCACTGCTGAGCATCAAAAGAATAGTTCTTTCCATTTTTACATGCGGCATGAAAGAACCTGCTGGAACGGCATTACATCGGTTTTGTGTATTTTATTTTAGTTTTTTGTTCCATTATTAAAAAATGAACTTAATATTTGGGAATTGTCGAATGTCTTTGAAATGGTTAGCTGCCAAGACTGATGCCCCCCCCCCCCGACACCGTCCAATTTAATGGACAGACTTCAGGTGTGGGGAGGGGTGCTTTGGTTTAACACAAGGAAAGAAGACAGGGAAAAAGGAGAAAGCTGCATTGAGACCTACTAAGTCCAAAACAGGGTGCAGAGGATGGGTGCAGCGTGGCCCCCCCTGAGGCCTATTTTTGCTCCCCGGAGGCTGCAGGGATGCCTACTAAGCCCAAAATGGGGCACACTGGGGTGCCCCCCTGAGGCTCGTTTTCACTCCTAGGAGGCCGCAGAGAGTCCTACTAAACCCAAAATGGGGCATGGGCGGGCGGTACGGCACCCCCGTGGCCCATTTTTGCTCCCAGGATGCTGCAGTGATGCCTACTAGGCCCAAAATGGGGTACAGGGGGGAGCCCTCTCCCGTGGCCCATGTTTTGCTCTCAGGATGCTGCAAGGAGGCCTACTAGGCCAAAAAAGGGGTACCAGGCGCATGTGCACATTTGCGGGGGGGAAGAGGGACTATAAGTTCATGATGAAAGAAAGGACCTGTTCATGATCAGAAGATTAAAAAAAAAATACTGTATTGAGAAATTAATCCTCAGATCAGAATGAGGCTTGCAATTTGACTACCATTGATACTTCCTGTTGCTAGGTTTTGTGGATTGAGACAAAACTATTTTTTAATCCCGTGTGTTCTATCTTGCGGAGAACATAGGTGGACAAACGGAGGCGAGCCAGGACTTAACAAAATGCTAACAGTTTATGGCTAACAGGTTGCCAACGCGGCAATTCACATTTCGCGCGTTTAGCTAACAGGCAACAGCTGAGCTCTGCTTTGACAGCCTTTATATATGCCAGCTGTCAAGCAGCCAGCCAATCAGCGTTTAGCACAGCGCCCCCTAGTGAAACGGACCAGAGGGAAAACTTGTGATACATAACACCATGCTTTCCCAAAAATAAGACAGGGTCTTCTTGTCTTTTGACTCCCAAAATAAGTGCTTGCCCTTATTTTCGGGGAGGTCTTATTTTCTTCGAGGTGCAGGAGGCCTCTTAACATCGGCCTGCAGATCAGCTGATCCAGAGAGGGTTGGAAGTTCTGTCTCTGTTTCTGGCACACTCTTGCCCGCCCTAGCGTCGCTGCGGCCTGCCGATCTTTTTGCGGCCGCCGCTAAGAGGAGTGCGGTAACTGAGATTTGCAGGAGCGGCCTCCACAAGGCAATTCCGCCTGGGTGGCATGTGCCTTTGGGGGCGTGCGGGGCCTGTTACCCCCCTTCCCCCCAAAAAATGGAGGGGACTGGCTGCATAAGCATTTAAATATTTTAGAGGAAGGCTTATTTTCAGGGGAGGGCTTATTTTAGCGCCTGCACTCAAAAGCCCGATTGGGCTTATTATCCGGGAAGATCATATTTTTGAGGAAACAGGGTATTTATTTTAGTTCATTTGTCCCCAAGGGTCTTATCCTGAGAAGTGACATGAATATGTGGTGTGAATTATATTAGCCAGCTAGCTGGACATAACAATCGATGTATGTAATGTTTTATACAGCATATTATTCAATGTTTATAAGATGCCTAGAATCCCCTTATAGGCAGCGTGCAACTTTGATAAATAAATACATTTATAATAACACAGAAAAAATTAACAAAAACCAAGATACTAGCAGTCTCTGTTCCCGATCCGTTATATTTCCAAACTCTGCTAATTAAACCCAATTCATTTAGGAGGAGCATTGCTATTGAAAGCAATTTTCCCTGTTTTATATATTTAATGAGATTTAGTAATCTGATACTGCTCGCAAATTCTTACGTAGATGTCCACGGAATGTGGCAAATTGTATCTCCACACAATGCTATCTCGTTTTGTGAAAAAGAAATAAATGTGTGAACCATTTAGTTGTTCCCAAACTAAACAATGGGGAGGAAACAGTACTTTTTAAAATTGGTTTGTGTTGTTTATACTCACCTTTTCAAGGTGGTGTTTAAAGAATGAGTTTCTCCTAGTTCAAATAACAACAATGTCTGACCCAGGCAGTGATTCATCCAAACTTTTGCTATTGCTATATTTTTTGGAGTATAAGATACACTCCCCCGCACCCACCAAAAAAAGTGGGTGGAAATGTCTCTGCATCTTATACACTGAATATTGCAGTGGGGGAGGGGGGTTGGTGCAGGGCCGATTAGCTGTTCTAGAACGGGTTGCAGCAGCACCAAATGGGCCACGGCGAATAGGTAGCAGCGAATGGGCTACAGAAAATGGGCTGTGGCAAATGAGTGGCACCGAATGGACTGAGCTGAATGGACTGTGCCGAATGGTTGGCAGTGAATTGGCAAATGGGCCCAGCAGTGGCGAACGAGCCATGGCAAATAGGCCAGAAGAATACCGGATAGATGCTAGGAGGCAGAGTCAGATTATTTTCCCTTGTTTTCCTCCCCCAAAAACTAGGTACATCTTAGTCCGGAGCATCATACAGTCCGAAAAATACAGCAACTCCACGAGAACTTGAGCCAGAGGTATCTTAGCCCACAACAATGATGGACTTGGAACAAAAATCACAGAAGGGACCCTCCCTTCTTCCTTGGAATGTAAAAGTGAGGGTGGAGAGATTGCATGATTTTCTTACAGCTAGTTCTCAACTTGCAACCATTCTTTTAGTGACGGTTTAACATTAAAGTGGCGGATGACCATTTTTCACACTTACAATCGTTGCACCGTCCCCCAGCTCAAGTGATCAGAATTGGGATGCTTGGGAACTGTCATGAATTTATGACGGTTGCAGTGTCCGGGGGTCATGCGGTCACCTTCTGACAAGCAAAGTCAATGGGGAAGCCCGGTTCACTTAATAACCATGTTACTAATTTAACAACTGCAGGGATTCGTTTAACAACCGTGGCAAGAAAGGTCGTAAAATGGGGCAAAACTCACTTAACAACTGCCTCACTTGACAAGGGAGATGTTGAGCTCAATTGTGGTCATAGGACAAGGACAAACTGTACTCTTACCTCACAATACAGATAGTGTTAATACTGATGGTAGGTTCTTCTTATCCAAATCATGTCTAGAGTCTGAACAGATCTTTTAAAAGATCCTTCCTGGCCATTGATTTGGCTATTGATTTATCTATTAATCATGTTGAATGATTGCCTCCTAAGACTTCGTTGCTCTTAGTAACCATCCATTGAATTTTTTCCCTCCCCTCTCTTTCTGTGTATAATAGGTTATGTATTATATATAACGCAACGTGTGTGTGTGTGTGTGTGTGTTTTGTGGGTTGCAGGCAGTACGCCCCGGTACGGGCTTACCGGAGTCTGCCCGGAGCACCAGATACCCGCCTGCCTGAGCTCCTTACCTGTCTTTTAAGTCTTTGGCACTTCTGTGCATTTGCACGGCGTGTAAAGCACCTCGTGATGCTCCGCTGAGCTGGAGCATCGCAGAGGCTCGCGGAGGCGCTAAGATGTATGAGTGTGCTCCACGGTTGGAACGGGATCCGGAACCCACACTGGTGTGTGTATAGATAGATAGATAGACAGACAGACAGACAGAGATGTTGTGTTACGGCCTGCTAAAGTGAAATTAACCTTTAGATGACCCTAACTGTTAAGTGCAACTCCTTTGGAGGGAAACCTAGAATATTCATATATTTGGGTGGACTTTTCCAAGTATTGTGATTGGTTAAGGCCTTGGGGGCTCAAAGTATAAATTACAGGGATTGCCTGTTGTTCCACCATTCTGATTTTGAGTCAATAAATGCTGCTGTATCTCAAACCGCTCAAGGAGCTGCTGATCCAGTTCTACAGAGGAATGATTGAGTCTCTCATCTGCACCTCCATAACTGTCTGGTTTGGCTCTGCAACCCAACAAGACAGACACGGACTTCAGAGGAGAATCAGAACTGCAGAAAATACAATTGCTACCAACCTGCCCTCCATTGAGGACCTGTACGCTGCCCGAGTCAAAAAGAGGGCTGTGAAAATATGTACAGACCCTTCACATCCTCTACATAAATTGTTTCAACTCCTACCCTCAAAACGACTCAATACGGCACTGCACACCAAGACAACTAGACACAAGAACATTTTTTTCCCCAAACTCCATTGGGAAAATGGTGAAGTTCTGCCCACCCACCTGGAAGCTTCTGCACATGCACAGTAGCGTCCCAAGCACGAGCACGAGTGAACTGGTAGTGCCGGGATTTGCATCCCACCTCTGGGCCTGACCCCCTTTTTCCATGCAAAAAGTAAGGGCTAGGCCTAACTATTGGATTGTAGAGGTAGTCCTTGACTTATAACCTACTCTATAGAGCACTGCACACCAAGACAACTAGATTCAAGAACAGTATTTTCCCCAAACGCCATCATTCTCCTAAACAAATAACTCCCTCAACTCGGTCAAACTATTCACTAAGGCTGCATTACTATTACTATTAGTCTTGTCATCGTTCCGATCACCCATCTCCTCCCACTTATGACTGCAGGACTATAACTTTGCTGCTTGTATCCTTACGATTTATATTGATATTGCTTTCTGACTGCTTATTTGTACTCTATGGTCATCATTACATGTTGTACCTTATGATTCTTGACGAATGTATTTTGTGCAATCACACTTGGCCAATTAAGAATTCTATTCCATTCTATGTTCTTGCCTACTGAAGCCCACTACACAATAGGTGTCTCCTTCCCTTCCCTTCCAAAATTATTTGGATCCGAATTTAAATTTTATCAAGTGACTCAATTGGTGAATATGGTTCCTGAAATAGCAGATGATCTCCGGTAGCTAACAGATCGTGGTTGTGCGTCATATGTGGCTCTATTATTTTCATTGTATGAGCAATCTAGCCATCACTTTTAATTGTGCTCAAATGCACCATTTGCTCGAAATGCTCAAAAAAATAATAATTGAAAAGCCAAGAAACATAATTAAAAAGCTAAGATGGAATCATATAAACACTTCTGTTAAACTCATTGAATCAGCTGAGCAAATATGCACAATATTGCAAGGTAGGGCTACGCTACTTGCTTAGCTCTGCTGAACAGATTCAAGAGTTTGTTTTGGGAAAAATACATAAGGAAACACACTGCATGCTGAGGTTTTTTTTTAAAATCCTACTGATTCCTTTAGAGCAATGGCATCTATCTAGCTTCACTTTTTCTGGCTTTCTTAAGTGCAGCTTCAAATTAAATGGAACACTCCAGAGGTGATAGATTAATAAACCTGTCAAGAACAACATATCACACTTAAGAGTAACTAGTCCAGCTTCTACAAATGTACAAATGTAAACCCAGAGCTGCTTCTAATCTTTCTCCTTGTTCCATGGCACCATTCACATGTATTTTTCCAAGGTACATCCACAACATTAATTGAGAACATCTAGACTTCAGATGCAATACAATAACACTCAATTGGGCAATGTGACCTGCACTAAGGGGACTTTTCATCTTGAATTATGTGGATTTACGTGGGAATTAGGTAGAGATGGTTTTGCCTTCAATGGTGCTGAAATGATGTACTCAATAAAGTTTTGCACTAAGACGTTGATAGGTCTCAAGTGTGCTTGCTTTGGTTGGGATCTTCAGTTGGGATGTTGAC
Organism: Natrix helvetica; assembly: GCF_964273705.1. Classification (NCBI taxonomy): domain Eukaryota; kingdom Metazoa; phylum Chordata; class Lepidosauria; order Squamata; family Natricidae; genus Natrix; species Natrix helvetica. The sequence goes on along the minus strand of NC_138550.1, from coordinate 163,841,458 downwards.
ACTTAGTTTAAGCAGTGAAGTCCTTAGTGCTCTCTGGGCTATTTGTTTCCTTGCAGATGTTTCGTTACTCAACTAGTAACATAATCAGTACCAGAAGGGAATGGGGTTTACTCTTTGTTTATAAACATCTTGTTCTATCAGTGTTGGTGGGAATGCCGTTGGTGGTTTCTTATTTAGGTTGTTGTTTATAGTTTACTGCATATAAATAGATCAAACCTCACTTCCTTTTGGGATCCATGATGCCTGTGGGATTGGAATTTGGAAAAGTTGTGGCCACTTCAGCCCTGCCACTGTCACATGATTGTCATGTTACTTGTCTCCAGAAGTTGTGTTTTAAATACTGGAGGTTATTAAAAAAAAACAGATTGGACAAGCATTTGTCCAAAATTTTATACAGCTTCCTGCTTGAGTAAGAGGTTGGGTTAGAAAACCTCCAAGGTCCCTTCTCTGTTATTCTGTTACTCATTTCCAACACTCCCTGCTAGTTTTTTCACAAGGAAAGTCAATGGAGAAGCCAGCAGGAAGTCAGAAGTCACTCCCACTGATTTTTTTTTATATTTTTTTTTTGCCCATCCATGGGCATTCTGTTTTGTCTGAGACAAGGAAATATTTCTGAAAGATGATCCAGTGGCTTATGGATTGTCTTTGTAATATATTTAAGACTTTTTTTTTCCTAACTGGCTGCTAAAAATGGAAAAGTTTGGATTAAGACAACCCTTAACCAGTAAGGAATTATAAAAACTAAAGAACATCGATCCATCAATCAATCATTATGAAGAGGTTGTCCCTGGTATTCCAAGCCCAGGAAAATTCAAAGCAAATTTAGAGTCTCTTTTCTCATAAAATAAATAATCTTTTCTCCAAGACAATTAAGATTCCCAAGAGATATATGGTTTGATTAGAACTAGACTAAATTTCCCCCTACTAAAGTAATCAACATTCCCCATCCTATGTTCCTGCTACTTTGAATGATTCAAGGTATGCAAAAATATGTACACAAGGATACAATCTCTATTTAAATAAACAACAAACAAAAAGCATGCATATCTTTTTGCATTGTGTGGCTCCGGAAACTTTATTGTTTGCAGTGACAATCTGTTTTGTGAAGTGCAGCATTTGAATGAATGCATAATTTAGACTGCATAATTTTGGATATCAAGATTTTTTTTTTTACAAAACTGCTATCCTCAAATATACCATTTTACATAAATGCTGTTGCTTTAGTAACATAACTATACATTTAGAAATTGCATTTGGGGATAAATTATTCATATATAATTCAATATATAGGTTTATGTACTTTTTTTTTCTTAATTAATCCTCCAACAGATTGCAAAGATTTCCTTTAAGGTTTAAGTAATTCACGGAACATCTACAATCACATCAAAAATGCAATTTATATTATTCCCCATGAGTAACTTACATGAGCAGTAAGGTTTTGTTTTTTAAAAAAAATTCCAGTAAGATATCAGCAATTGTTATAACTAAATACCAAAACTAAATAGCAAAAATATCTTTAGTTCTGGTATCATTGCTCTATACATTCCATATGCATCCAGAATTTTATTGAGAGTATAACATAATTTCTCCTTTTTTATGCATTCAATTAGTTGCTGAGTTATAAGCATAATTGAGTCCAGAAATACAGTCACAAGTCATTGCACTCATGAAGCGGGACACTGTGTGATTGGACTCAATTTTACAAATGTTTTGTGGCAGTCGTTAAACAAACGTCATGTGGCCATTGAGCAATTCAGTTTTACTCAATGGGTGCTTTTTGCTAAAAAAAACAAAAGTAAGCCAGCAAACAACATCCAAAATTGCAATCATGTGATTTCAGGATAAGGGAAGTGGTCATAAAGATAGAATAGAACCGTGATGACGAACCTATGGCACGCATGCCACAGGTGGTACGTGGAGCCATTTGTCAGGGCACGCAAGGCGTTGCCCTGTCAGCTGGCCAGTGCAAATTTGCATGCTGGCCAGCTGACCTTGGCCTTCTTTTGAGTCCATTTTTGGACGTCTGGAGGCTTCAAGGAAGGCGAAAACCGGCCCTACAGGCAAACTGAAAGTTCGGGAACGTACTTCCGGTTTGCTCATAGGGCCGGTTTTAGCCCTCTGGAGCTTTCAAGAGGCTTCGCTGAAGGCTCCAGAGGGCAAAAAATGACCCTACAAGCAAACTGAAGTCACTTCCAGTTTGCTCCTAGAGTTGTTTTTTGCCCTCTGGAGCCTTCAGGGAAGCCTCCGGAAGGCCCCTGGAGGCTCTGGAGGGCTAAAACCGGCCTTACGAACAAACCGGAAGTCCGTTCTTCCGGTTTGTCCATAGGGCCAGTTTTTTGCGCTCCGTAGGCTTCAGAGAAGCTCCTGAAACCTCTGGAGGGCCTCCAGGGGGATGGGGGAGGCTGTTTTCCCCCTCCCCAGGCTCCTATAAAACCTCTGGAACTTGGGGAGGGCAACAAAAGCACATCAAAAATGGGGGAAGCATTGGACGTGCACGCATGCGCACTGGGGTCATATGCATAGCATTATGGGTGTGGCATGCCTGCTCATGACCTCCCTGCGCTCCTCCCGCTTTTGGCACACAAGCCAAAAAAGGTCCACCATCATTGGAATAGAATAACAGAGATGGAAGGGATCTTGGAGATCTTTTAGTCCAACCCCCTGCCTAGGCAGGAAACCCTACACCACTTCAGACAAATGGTTATCCAACATCTTCTTAAAAAATGCCCAGTGTTGGAGCATTCACAACTTCTGGAGGCAAGTTGTTCCACTGATTAATTGTTCTAAGTGTCACAAAGTTTCTCCTCAGTTCTAAGTTGCTTCTCTCCTTGATTAATTTCCACCCATTGCTTCTTGTTCTGCCCCCAGGTACCTTGGAGAATAGTTTGACTCCCTCTTCTTTGTGGCAACCCCTGAGATATTGGAAGACTGCTATCATGTCTCCCCTAGTCCTTCTTTCTCTTAAGCTAGACGTACCCAGTTCCTGCAACCGTTCTTCATATCTTTTAGTCTCCAGTCCCCTAATCATCTTTGTTGCTCTTCTCTGCACTCTTTCTAGAGTCCCCACATCTTTTTTAACATCATGGCAACCAAAACTGAATGCAGTATACCAAGTGTGACTTTACCAAGACATTATTATAAAGAGTGGTATTAATACTTCACATGATGAACCATTTGCTAGGCACCCATAATGTGATCACATTACTGCAGGTGTGCATGTGCAATCAACCATGTGCAACTAACTTCATAAGTAGATTTGTAGGGAGTACATTGTAAACTTCAAATTTACACAACAAGTTGTAAGTGAAGGACTGTATTGTTTTGGAGAGCCAGTTTGGTATAGTGCAGTGTTTCTCAACCTTGGCAACTTGAAGATGTCGGGACTTCAACTCCCAGAATTCCCCAGCCAGCTGGGGAATTCTGGGAGTTGAAGTCCCGACATCTTCAAGTGATCATGGTTGAGAAACACTGGTCTATTGGTTAAGGAACTGGGCTAGAAACGGAGAGACTGTGAGTTCAAATCCCACCTTAGCCATGAAACTCAACTGAGTGATGTTGGGCCAGTCACAACCCATCTCACTGTTGTCATATCGAAGCTCAGAGGAGGAAAGAGTATTAGATATGTTTGCTGACTTGAGTTAGTTGTAAATATAAGAAAAGTGCGATACAAATAAAATAAAACCGGTTTGGATAAACTGAATAACAAATATGTCCTCTTTCCGTTTAACAGCTCTGCAATAAAATAAACATTTAAGTAAATTCCGCAGAGCTATAAATCAATGCAGCCTCTCCATTCCTTGTTCCAGTGTAATCTTCTGTTCACAATTTCTTTTACGAGTAATTTTCGACTTACAACAGTTCATTTAGTACCGTTCCAAGTTACAAGAGCCATAGCGGCACAGTGGTTGGAAGGCAGCATTGCAGGCTAACTCTGCCCACTGCCAGGCGTTCGATTCTGACCAGCTCAAGGTTGGCACAACCTTCCATCCTTCCACGCTCGGTAAAATGAGGACCCAGGTTGTTGGGGGCAATATGCTGACTCTGTAAACTGCTTAGAGAGGCCTGTAAAATCACTATGAAGTGGTATATGAATCTAAGAGCTATTGCTATAAACAGTACTGAAAATGTGACTTATGACCACTTCTAACATGCAACATAAATTATCAAAATTCACCGGATCAAAATTCAGATGCTTAATAACTGATTCACTTAAAAACCATGTCCCTAATTAACTGCTGCAGTGATTCACTTAACAACTGTGGTAAGAAAATTGGGGCAAAATTCACTTAACAATTTAGCAAGAGAAATTTGGGGCTCAATTGTAGTCGTAAGTTAAGGACCACTTGTATTTCTGTTATTTTGGTCTTCCTTTTTCCATTGTAATACATGTTGAGTTATTAACTTTACAGCTTTGTGGCTGTAAAGTATATCGGTCAATCAATAAAATAAAACAAATTTACAGCATTCTAAGAGTCAATACAAATATCAAAGTAACATTATTTAGCTCTAGATATTTTACGATCCTTAAATTATAGGAATAATGACCTTTTAAAATTAAAATGTAATTAAATATGATAGGAATTCATCAGATACAATCTCCACACTGTTATGATTAAAATCCAGAGACTGTATAATAATTAATAACAACAACCATTATAGTACTAATTGTAAATCAATGTGAGAAATTATAATGAATTCTGCTGAGCCCAATAATCCCATGCTTATTTTAAAAAATCATTTAGAAGGTAAAGCAGCATTGCAATCCAGAAATGGCTTCCATGTTGAATTGGATTTTGTGTCATATTTATTTTTCAATTTCAAGGGGGATTTATTGTCATAATTTCTAGAGGGAAGCATAGAATATCTTAGCAGATGTAACCCCATTACAAAGCCAAATCAATATGCTTTATGGGAATATGTGACATGATAATGTTTAGCATTGTTGTTGTTGTTGTCAATTGCGAAGTCATGTCCAACCCATCATGACCCCATGGACAATATTCCTCCAGGCCTTCCTGCCCTCTACCATCCTCTGGAGTCCATTTAAGCTCACACCGACTGCTTCGGTGACTCCATCCAACCACCTCCATCCAACCACCTCCTGGCTCTACATTTCCATGTGAATATGTGTGGCTGGGGAATTCTGGATGTTGAAGTCCACCCCTCTTAAAGTTGCCAAGTTTGGGAAACACTATTTTAAGCTATGGAATGTTGTTGTTCAGCTACTAAGTCATGTCTGACTCCATGGAGAATATAATAGGATAGGATAGGATAGAATACAATACAATAGAATACAATAGAATACAATAGAATACAATAGACATTGGAGGTCTTCTAGTCGAACCACTGCTTAGGCAGGAAACCCTACACCACTTCAGACAAATGATTGTCCAATCTCTTCTTAAAAATTTCCAACGATGGAGGACCCACAACCTCTGAAGGCAAGTCATTCTACTGATTAATTGTCCTCACTGTCAGGAAATTTCTCCTTAGTTCTGGGTTGCTTCTCGCCAGTGGTGGGTTCCGGATTCCGTTCCAACTGGTATGGTTGGATGGCCCTGGCGTCGCCCACATGAATGTGTGTGGCACATGCATTGTAGATGCAAACGACGCTTCTGCAAGCCTCCGTGACGCTCCAGCTGCGCGCCAGAGTGTCACACAGGCGCTGTATGAAGCATCATCAGCTTTAAAACACAGTAAGAAGCTCGGGCAGGTGGGTGGGCCCTCTGGAGCACCATGGACAGGGGTGGGTTCCTGCCAGTTCTAACCTCTTCTATAGTAGAAGTTCCACAAATCTACAGTGCCGTTTAGAATTGGTTTCAGTTCCCTCTCCCCGCCCGTCTGCACATTATCAAGATGAAGAGCGAGAGGAGGAATTCTGGGAGCTGAAGTCTACAAGTCTTAAAGCTGTCAAGTTTGAACACCGCTGGTTTTTTTTCCCTAAAGGGTTAGGGGTGCAAGGGTCTTGTAACTTGACAGCTTTAAGACTTGCACACTTCAATGCCAGAGTTCCTGAGCCAACATGACTGGAGGAGGAATTCTGGGGTTGAAGTCCACAAGTCTTAAAGCTGTCAAGTTTGAACACCCCTGAGGTTTTTTTTTTCTAAAGGGTTAGGGGTGCAAGGGTCTTGTAACTTGACAACTTTAAGAGTTGTGTGCTTCAAATGCCAGAGTTCCTGAGCCAACATGACTGGAGGAGGAATTCTGGGAGTTGAAGTCCACAAGTCTTAAAGCTGTCAGGTTTGAACACTCCTGGTTTTTTTTTTCTAAAGGGTTAGGGGTGCAAGGGTTTTGTAACATGACAGCTTTAAGACTTGCTTGCTTCAAATGCCAGAGTTTCTGAGCCAATATTTTGGTTGCTAAGCAAGAGCGTTGTTAAGTGAGTTTCACCACATTTTACAAGTTGGCCACGCCCACCCGGTCACATGGCTGGCAAGCCACTCCCACCCGGTCACATGGCCAGCAAGCCACTCCCACTGGGTCACATGGCCGGCAAGTCACAAAGCAGGCCACACCTACAGAAGAGGTTCCAAAGAAGTTTGAAATCCACCACTGACCGTGGACCAGCATACCAGAACAGTACCCAGTGCTCCGGGCAGGCTCCGGTACGCCTGTACAGGGGTATACCACCTGCAACCCCCCACTGCTTCTCTCCTTGATTACTTTCCACCCATTGCTTCTTGTCCTGCCCTCAGTTGCTTTGGAGAATAGTTTGACTCCCTCTTCTTTGTGGCAACCCCTGAGATATTGGAACACTGCTATCATGTCTCCCCTAATCCTTCTTCAAGATTGAAATGAAGAATTCTTTGTGGTCTCTGAGCTTGGTTGTTTTCTTCCAGACATTTCATTACCCATTCACTGGTGATGTTACCTAGTTTGGGTAAGGAAACAGATCAGCAGGAAAGCCACCAAATCCAGAAGGTACCCAAAATTCAAGCCCACTAAATAAACTCTTCCCTCGTCTATCAACGACAGATGTTCTCTTGATTGTGTTAAAATATCTGTTAAATACAACAGCATTTTTTTTTGTTTGTGAAGGCAGTTAAATATTATTTAGATGAAGTCACTTTCAACAAAAATGGATCTCTGCAGGGGACACCAAGCTGCAGAGCAAGAGCTGGAACAGAGTTTAGGAGGTGTGCAGCTTTTCACACACACTGAAAGCTGAAAGCAGTTGGTTATGGAATTTTAATAGTTAGATTATAACCTCCATTTCTTGAAAGAAGTATAGTTATTACAGACTGGAGTATGTAGCACTTATTTCCTCCCCCCCATCTTTTCCTTCTTCTCTCCTATTTTTAGCCCCTCTGGGTCATTGTATATGGGTTTGTCTAAAACAAAATATAACAAAAAAAAAAAACTTCTTATGTATTTTGCAGAACGATGAGAGCAGAAAGGCTAAGAAGCTTTCCGAGGCTCCAAAAGAAAGAAACGAAAACAGAAGAAAATAATATCTGCCGGTCAGGTGAGCTTCTAATCCTTAAATAGAGATTGTTTTTATCCCTCCACTTCTTTCTCTACTACAGTATCTCTCAGATTATCTAAGGCCAGAAATGAAAAGCAACCAGCTGAAATTAGTTTGCTCCAAATTATCTCCTTTGGGGATTTTAAGCTCATATTGTATCTGTAAGCACACACGGCTTATTTCTTTTGATTGTGTTTGTCAGAAAGCAGTGCTGTGAAATTTGTGTGTTAGAGAATGTGTGGGTGTGCCAGGGGTGGGTTCCAGCCAGCGCTACTGCTGGTTCGCGCGTGTGCACACTTTGTGCCTGCTTGATGTGCGCATGTGCAGTGCAATTAAAATAGTTCTGCACACGCACAGAATTAAAAAAACAAGATGGCGGCGCCCACGGCACCCACTGGGGAACTTGTTCGGGGACATGGCAGGCCTGGGTCGCTGCCAGTTCCAGCAGCCCAGGCCACCAAACCACTACTGGTTCATCTGAACTGGTCCATGCCTGTTTTTACACCATATGCGAAGGAAATTTGTTGTGGCCCAGCAGGATCCGGTTGAACTACTGATGGACTTGGATAGCAAGGAACCATATGAGTCTGCCCTGGACGATGTGCAGGACCCTGTGCAGGGTTCAGACTCAGAGCAGGGACCAGAGAGGCTGGTTGGCCACCAGGAGGCGCCTGAGGCATGGAGCAGCGGGGAGGATCAATACAATACAATAATACAATAATAATACAATAGTAGAGTTGGAAGGGACCTTGGAGGTCTTCTAGTCCAACCCCCTGCCTAGGCAGGAAACCTATACCGTTTCAGACAGATGGCTATCCAACATCTTAAAGACTCAAAGGCAGTTTGTCCCTGATGCTAGATTGAGAAGGGCTGAGAAACGGAAGCAGCAACTCCGTAGGCAGACTCACAGAAGATGATTAAGCACAGGTGGTTGTGGATTGGCCCCTCCCAAGAGAGATTATAGGTGAGGTGTTGGGAGGGGACGTTTGCAGGAAACAACCGTCCGAATTAGTAGTTAAGAAAATCTATCTGTGTATTCTAGCCGTGTCTGCTCTTTTGGACTATCTGTGTTGCTTCCTTTGAATTATCTGGGTTGCTCTATTGAACGTGAGCTGTCTGGGCCATCAGCTAAAGGATTCGTTATCTCAGCAATTAAACAGTGGCAAACAGCCAAGTCTGTGTTCTGGTTTATTCACAGGCGTGGAGAGGGGGATCAGAACATAAATTACTGAAGCATCAGGCAACCTTTCTCTGTAGACTAGATTGTGGGAGAAACTAAGGTTCTTGGCTGCTTATTTTAGGCTAAATTGGAAATAAAAAGTGTGTCTTAGCCCTTGAAATCAATTCATTTTTGCGCCCCCCCCCCTTTTAGTAGTTCCTCTTTTATAATCCTGTCTCATCCCGCTTCAGTTATTGACTTCTCCCATTGCAGGGAGAATTTTGTTACAATTTTACAGCATAAATTTTGAAAATGGATATTTATTTCTTCTTCTATACCTCCCAGGTCCTAGGCACAGTTCAACAGTTCCAAAGGTTTTCTCTTTCTCTGTAAATTTTGTAGAGGTGTTATTTCAGTCAAATGAAGCTCACTTTTACTATATGGATGGCCACAGATTCCAAGCACTGCCTATTTAATGCGGCGAGTTGAATGGAAGTGATAAGGGAGACAAAAATTGGCAGGGGTGTCTACGAGCTTGCAAGCTTGCATGAAGATGGCAAAAGTAGCTCTGTGCCACTTTTTTAAATGGTGCTTTCTTTATTTTGTTGCAAGCTTGCAATCTGCCCTTTCAGACATCTGTGAATCTTGACCTCTGCTGAGTTCAGCTGTATCTATTCCTCTCCTGCTGCCGTCTATCAATTCAGCCATGTTTCATTAAGGTCCCCTTCACCTCTTAAAGGTTGTGTTCTTTGAGGCGTGATCTGAACAAAACTGCAGTAACAATCAAAGCTGTGCATGCAACACAATTATAGAAGTCCTCGACTTACGACCAGTCACAACAGACCTCCCCGGGACTACTTATGAGTCAGATTTAAAGTTCCAATGCATCCCCACAGTTTCAGGGTTGCATTTATGGACATTTACACCCTGCCAACAAAAGCGTGTATAGTCAAGGCTGTGGTTTTCCCAGTTACAATGTATGGCTGTGAAGGTTGGACCATAAGAAAGGCTGAGTGCCAAGGAATGGAGGCCTTTGAACGATGGTGCTGGAGAAGATTCCTGCGAGTCCCTTGGACTGCAAGCGATCCAACCAGTCAGTCCTAGAGGAGATCAACCCTGACTGCTCTTTAGAAGGCCAGATCCTGAAGAGAAAGCTCGAATACTTTGGCCACCTAATGAGAAGGAGGAAGGACTCACTGGAGAAGAGCCTAATTCTGGGAAAGACTGAGGGCAAAAGAAGAAGGGGACGACAGAGAATGAGGTGGCTGGATGGAGTCACTGAAGAAGTGGCCGTGTGCTTAAATGGGCTCTGGGGAATGATAGTGGACAGGAAGGCCTGAAAGAACATTGTCCCTGGGGTTGTGATGGGTCAGACACGATTTCGCAACTAACAACAACACAATATGCAATAGTCACATTATTGGGACTTCATTTTTTTCCTGAAAACTGGGATTTACTTCCAGTTTCCCCCCCCCAAAAAAAAAAAACATTATAAGCAATGCATAACAATAGTGCTGTTCACTTTATAACTGTCACATTTGTTTAATGACTACCACCAAAAAATGCTGCAAAATTGAGTGTGGCCTCATATATCCCTCTTAACAACCAGCATTGTGTGCAATTCTAATTGTGGGTTCAGTTACAGTCTTAAATTTATTTATTTATTTATTTTATTGAACTTATTAGTCGCCCCCTCTCCCCACAGGGACTCGGGGCGACGTACAGAGCAATAATCAAGATAGCACCATAAAATCGTGCAGAGGAGGTAAAAATAAGTCCATAAATAAGCATACTTACAAAGTTTAAAACCCCAAAAATATTAAAAACAAAATTTCCCATTGTAAAATGACCTGGGGTGGCAAGATAGTAACGTTATGCCAGGCCGGCTTGACAAAACAGGTAGGTCTTCAGCTTCATACGGAAGGAGCGAAGATCGGTTGTTGTCCGGATGTCTGGGGGGAGGTCATTCCAAAGGGTAGGGCCCACCACAGAGAAGGCCCTACTCCTGGGCACCGTCCCCAGGCACTCTCTAGAGGACGGCACCCGGAGTAGCCCCTCCCTGTGTGAGCGAGTGGGTCGCAGGGATGTATGGGGCAGGACGCGATCCCGCAGGGATCTTATTCTTTTGTAACTCGCCTAAAAAGTCTGTTCTGTAGGCCACATTCCATTAGCACAGCAATGCACACTATTTTCCCAGACCATAATTTTCATCTCTGAATAGGTTTATGCTTTAAGAATGTTTGTGTAGGTTTCTGGAATACAGCACACTTTTTAATGATAAACTTGGTGTCTGAGTGTACATGTGGAGGGTTCTACTACAGGGAGGAGATTACAAAGCTAATATGGTGCTCAAAGTCTCTTTTCTGTTTCACATGTGTTGCACAAGTATGAGGAGGAGGCCATGGTTCTACTCCACCTTATAATTCACCTAAATGAATTGGCTTTCTCTTACATACACATGCATGTTTTTTTCCCCCAGAGCTAGACTGGGGTTTGAAATGTTAAGAGAGAGAAAATATAATAATAATCTTTTATCTGTCAGGGTTCTGATGGATGTCCGAATTAAATCATGAGCCTCAAGCCAAGCTTCAAAATAAATCCATTTATCTATTAGGAACAACATGTTGGCATGTTCCCAAGTGAAGCCAGCTCTGACCCCAAATAATTTACAGCCCAATTATGATCCTGTTTCCCCTCTCTCCCCAGGGTGTGTCATAAATCACATTCACTAACAGAGCAGTTTCATGGGCTGTAGAGATCACGCCTCTCCGGCTGCTGCGGGTAACCTGGGAAACAGCCTTGAGAAAGATATGCGTGGAATGTGCTTTTGTGTGTGGCTGCCATGTCATTTCCTTGGTTTCCCATCCCCCCTTTCCTATGGCAGCCTGAGAGCAGGCCAGGGAAGCTTTGCAAGTTGACATTATCAAAGGTTCATGCACCAGGTGATATTCAATATAACTCACAGACTGAACATCTTTTTGGAACTTATACAAGCACAAGCATAACTTTGTTGATCTCTCCCTGAGATCAACAAAGTTATGCTTGTGCTTGTATAAGTTGCTAGAATAATTGAAAGATAAAATTGCTCACCGTTGCTAGAATAATTGAAGGATAAAATTGCCAGAGTCCAAAGTCTCTTCCATTGGAGGTAAAAAATAGACACACAAAGGAGATAGAGATGCAGAGGAGCAGAAAAAACAAAAATGAATATCAGGGACCTGCCTTAGACAGAATTTAGATTTAATTTTTTTCTCCAGTGGATGTAATTTATCAAACCCTGGTAACAAGATCCCCCCAAATAATGGAATAATTGAATCACTAGTAAGAAAGCCATTGCTTGATTCAAAAGATATCTTTTCGTCATGGTTTCTCTCAAGCATTTACTTGTGATGGGTTTTTGTATCAAGGAAAGCAAATTTTTTGAAGAACATCACACAGGAGACTGAAAGCGCAACAACAAGGATATATGGGAGGAGGCAAAGCATCTAGTATTTGGGTTATTCAGGGAGTTGGTATAAATCTGATCTGTTTTGGTTTCCAATTTGCAGGGCAAATTTCTGCTCTGGAAATTTATGGGTAGATTCTTCCTGAAATCCCCAATCATAAATTCAGTGGTCCGCTTAAAAGCAGATGGGATTGGTGAGTTTCTTATCATAAGAAATTGGGATCTGGGCTTTTCTGTTTCTTTTGTAAGGGGAGAATTAAGTCTATTTATTGCTTCCCGCAGTGCCTTCCTAAGAAAAGTATACTGCATTTACAGCAGTGTAAGGTTTTTCTGGAGAATTCTTCTCTATGGAACATTTCCTAGGTGGACATGGAAGCTAGGAAAATGGCTTGTACTGTGGTTAATTCAAGAATGGTGAATTAGTTCATTATTTTTGGTCATTTTCGCCATTTTTTGGCATCTAGTTTTGGTCACCACACTATAAAAAAGATGTTGAGACTCTAGAAAGGGTGCAGAGAAGAACAACAAAGATGATTAGAGGACTGGAGGCTGAAAATAGCTGAAGAATGGTTGCAGGAATTGTGCGTGTCTACTCTAATGAAAAAGGACCAGGGTGACATGATAGCAATGTTCAAATATCTAAGGGGCTGCCAGAAAAAAGAGGGGGTCAACCTACTATCCAAAGCATCAGAAGGCAAGACGAGAAGCAATGGGAGGAAACTATTCGAGAGAAGCAGTCTAGAATTAAGGAGACACTTCCTAACAGTGAGGACAATTAATCAGTGGGACCACTTGCCTTCAGAAGTTGTGGGTGCACCACAACTGGGGGTTTTCAAGAAGAGATTGGACAATCACTGGTCTCAGATAGTATTGGGACTCCTGCTTGAGCAGGGAGTTAGACTAGAAATCTCCAAGGTCCCTTCCAACTCGGTGATTCTGTCATTCTATTTCTGGAGACAACCCTGGTCTACTCTGACAGTAAGGACAATTCTGCTGTAAGAAGAAGAAAAGAAAGTCAAGAATCTTGTCAATGTTACATATTTTGAAATCTATAGAAAGAGTGCTGAGAAAAAACTACCAAGAGGATTGCAGAACTAAAGGCTAATGGATACAATGAATGGTTGCAGGAACTGGGCATGGCTAGTCTAGCAAAGAAAAGGACCTGGGAAGACATGATAGTAATGTTCCAATATTTGAGGGGCTGCCACAGAGAGAAGGGGGTCAGGCTATTTTCCAAGGCACCTGAAGGCCATCAAGGAATAATGGATGGAAACTGATCAAGGAGAGATTCAACCTGGAAATAAGGAGACATTTCTAACAGTGAGAACAATCAATCAATGGACTGGTAGTTGCCTTCAGAATTTGTGAGAGTTTCATTACTGGAGGCTTTAAGAAGAGACTGGACTGCCATTGTCAGAAATGGTGTAGGGTCTCCTACTTGGGTGGGGAGGGGGGTTGGACTAGAGGACCTACAAGGTCCCTCCCAATGCTGTTAATCTGTTACTAAATTAACAAGAGTTGGGTTTTAGTGTGTTTCAATAGAAAAGGACAAGCACTATTGGACTATAATCAAATGGTTGTTTATCATGCCATGGGTCTGTGGAAGTCAACTGCACAAATCCACTCTCAGCAACAACTTGACAGAGAACCTCAAATAGCTTTGTTTTGATACCTGGAACAGAAATATTAGAAGGAACCCACTTGATTCCATCATCTACTTTGTTTTTCCTAATGTAGAGAAGATCATTTGCATGTGAAAACCACTGAAGAGGGCAGATAACAGCCTGACACACTGAAGTGGGCCATCTCTTCGGTTTGGCAATCTTGTTCAGGAAGGTAATTTATCTGAAGTGTTGTCAAATCGAATTATCCTATCAAAGATCTGTAGGCAACATGCATCCTTGTTCTCTCCCCTTGCATAATGGGAACAGATGGGAGGGGATTTGTTGTCCTAGACTGGGGTCAATGCTAAACTTTCCTATCATTGTTTACTTGCCCTGATCTGTTGAAAACTTCCATCTGATTCTGGATTATTTCCTCCTCTTTTCATCTTAGCTACCTACCGTATTTTTTGGAGTATAAGATGCAACTTTCTCCTTCCTAAAGGAGTGTGGAAATGTTGATATGTCTTATACACCAAATACAGCCATCTTTGGCCTCCCGAAGCTCCATCCCCAGATCCCATGCCTCCCAAAAGAGGCGTTTTTGCCTTCCCCCAGCCCCCAGAAGCATTCTGCAGGCTTCAGCAGGGCTAGGGGAAGGCAAAAATGCAACCGTTTTTCCAAAAAAACAGCCCATTTTACACCCACTTTCCACAAAAACAGGGGCATTTTTGCCTCCCCCCCCCAGCCCTGCTGAAGCCTGTAGAGTGTTCCTGGGGGCTGGGGAGGACAAAAATGTTTTTTCTTACTTACCTCTTCGAAACCTTGGTGTGTCTTATACACCAGTGCGTCTTATAGTCTGAAAAATACGGTAATTTTTGCTAGGTCCATGTAAAGGATTTCATTCCTCAGGAATAAAGGGTTGGGTGTGTGTGTGTGTGATTATTGTTCTTTTTTTTTCTACACTGTGTTTTATTGCTTGTAGCTGCCTAGACTTACTGTGAGCAAGTAGGCAGCTTAGGTATGTACATGTTCCTTTTGGAAAATGTCCCCCTGGGTTCAGTTCCAAGTGGGGAGAAAGACACTGGATTCACGGAAGTTGCTTGGAAAGAAGGTTTTTTGATGATGGACAGGATCACATGGTTTGCGGTCCTGGGGGAGAAAAGGTGGAATACATGCCTTGAAGATGTAGGAGGTTAAAACTTACTCCTCTACTAGAAAATGAAATATTTTAGGAAATATTAAAAGGGCAGAGTATTTCTCCTTAAAAGGGAGGCAGGGATTCATCCTCCCCCCCCCCTTTGTCAATGGGCCATTAAGGCCTGAAGCAGTCTATTCTACATAACAAAGATCTACCCCCTTCAGGCAAATCCATCTAGCAAACAGAAACTCACCACAAGGCACCTGCGAAGTTTATATCAGCCAGCAAGGCAAACAAGCTTGGGTCTCAGGACAGCCTAAAGAGTTAGCTAAAACCACCCACCCCTTGGGAGGCTGACAACCAATCAGAATACATTCCTTACAAAGGGACAGGAACAGGAAGTGGGACCCAAGAGAGGGTATAATACTAAGGGACTCTCAAAATCTCAGCCTGTTTCTGCTCAGGAACTCAAGGCAGGAGAGGGGTGGGTGATAACTTCCTACATTACAAACAAACAAACAAACAAACAAGTAATTAAGTAGCAAGGTTTGAGTTTGTTATATCCCTAAAACTGTTCCTCTACTTACTTCTCATCCCTGCATCTCAGAGGAACCCAATTCTTTCATCGTACAATTTAGCTCTGTAGCTTAACTGTAACCTTTTCGGCAAGCTATCAGATTGCATTAATAATACAAGACAAGGTCGTTCAAGCTTTTTGAGGTTTTTTTCCCCCCATTTCCCCCCTCTGGTGTGGCTGGCGATACTTTCGAAGTTATTTGTGATTAGAAGATGCTCCCGCACAAATTCAGTGAACAGGTTCACTTTTTCTCCCTTGCTGTTCTTTTTTTTCTCTTTAAATGGATGACTAGTAATCGTTTTAATTGTTCAATCGTGTCTGACTCTTGGTGACATTATAGGCAAGTGTTCCCCATGCAAACGGAGGACTACATTTTTTAAAATTTGCCATTAATCCAGTTTGTTTGTTTATTTAATATCCCACCTTTATTATTTTTACAAATAACTCAAAGCAGCAAACATACTCAACACACTTCCTTCCTCTTATTTTCCACCACAACAGCAATCCTGTGAGGTGGGTTGGGGCAAGAGAGAGGGACTGGCCCAAAGTCACCCAGCTGGCTTTCATGTTTAAGGCAGGACTTGAACTTACAGTCTCCTGGTGATTGGGCCAAATCACCTGAATTGTTGATACCACTCTATAAAGCCTTGGTAAGGCCACACTTGGAATATTGCATTGAGTTTTGGTCACCACACTATATAAAAAATGTGGCGACTCTAGAAAGAGTGTAGAGAAGAGCAACAAAATTGATTAGGGGATTGGAGGCTAGAACATATGAAGAACGGTTGCAGGAACTGGGTATGTTTAGTTTAATAGAAAGAAGGACTACGGGAGACATGATAGCAGTGTTCCAATATCTCAGGGGTTGCCACAAAGAAGAGGGAGTCAAACTATTCTCCAAGGCACCTGAGGGCAGAACAAGAAGCAGTGGGTGGAAACTAATCAAGGAGAGAAGCAATTTACAACTGAGGAGAAATTTCCTGTCAGATAGAAAAATTAATCAGTGGAACAACCTGCCTCCCAAAGTTGTAAATGTTCCGACACTGGAAGTTTTTAAGAAGGGATTGGATAACCATTTTTCTGAAGTGGTGTAGGGTAACCTGCCTGAGCAGGGAATTGGACTAGAAGACCTCCAAGGTCCCTTCCAATTCTGTTATTCTAAATAAAAATTTTAAAAAATCACCTATCTGACTTTCATGTCTAAGGCAGGACTAGAACTCACAGACTTTTGCTCTTTAGCCTGGTGCTTTAACCTCTAGACCAGGGGTGTCAAACGTGCAATGACACATTGTCATCGCGTGATGTATCGTAACTTTTTTCTCCTTTGCTAAACTGGGGGGGGGGCAGCGTGTGACGCATCCAGTTTGACACATCTGCTCTAGACCAAACTGGATCTCTTTATCCCTCATTCCCGCTCTTCATGACTCAAGTGGAGGAAGACTACTCCCACCACAGGAATTTCCCCCAAACTTTGGGTGGGAGAGTATTATACTATGCTTTAATTCAGGGTTCTCTCAACTTGGCAATTTTAAGACTTGTGGACTTCAACTCCCAGAATTCTTCAGCCAGCCATACAGGCTGGGGCATTCTGGGAGTTGAAGTCCACAAGTCTTTTAAGTTGCCAAGGTTGAAGGTAAAAGGTAAAGGTTCCCCTCGCACCTATGTGCTAGTCATTCCTGACTCTAGGGGGTGCTGCTCATCTCCATTTCAAAGCCGAACAGCCAGCGCTGTCCAAAGACATCTCCGTCGTCATGTGGCTGGCAGGACTCAATGTTGAAAGCGCCCAGAATGCTGTTACCTTCCCACCAATGATGGTTCCTATTTTTCTAATCGCATTTTTACGTGCTTTCGAACTGCTAGGTTGGCAAAAGTTGGGACAAGTAATGGGAGCTCATTCCGTTATGTGGCATTAGAGATTTGAACCGCTGAACTGCCGACTTTTCTGATTCACAAGCTCAGCGTCTTAGCCACTGAGCCACTGCTTTATAATCTTAATATTGGCATTGGAAGTATTCCAGATACCTAAACTGGATGCAGGATATACCAAATACTGGATATACCAAAGTTGGCAAGAGGTATGTGTAGACGTAGGCACGTTTGTCGCAGGAAAACTGTTCAAAATGTCAGTCCAACTGAGCAATTGAAGGCTCTTTTAAACAGTGGGTCATATGCACTGTTCATACATAAAAAATAGAGGCTTTCAATCAGTGGTGGGTTTCAAAAATTTTTAGAACCTCTTCTGTAGGTGTGGCTGCTTTGTGGGAGTGGCTTGCTGGCCATGTGACTGAGTGGGAGTGGATTGGCAGTCATGTGACTGGGTGGGCATGGCCAACTTGTAAAATGTGGTGAAACTCACTTAACAACGCTCTTCCTTAGCAACCAAAATGTTGGCTCAGAAACTCTGGCATTTGAAGCACGCAAGTCTTAAAGCTGTCAAGTTACAAGACCCTTGCACCCCTAACCCTTTAGAAAAAAAAACCCAGGGGTGTTCAAACTTGACAGCTTTAAGACTTGTGGACTTCAACTCCCAGAATTCCTCCTCCAGTCATGTTGGCTCAGGAACTCCGACATTGAAGTGTACAAGTCTTAAAGCTGTCAAGTTACAAGACCCTTGCACCCCTAACCGTTTAGAAAAAAAAAACCCAGGAGTGTTCAAACTAGACAGCTTTAAGACTTGTGGACTTCAAGTCTCAGAATTCCTCCTCTCGCTCTTCATCTTGATGATGTGCGGACGGGCGGGGGGAGGGAGCTGGAACCAGTTCTAAACGGCACTGTAGATTTATGCAACCTCTTCTATAGAAGAGGTTAGAACTGGCAGGAATGCACTCCTGCCTTCAATGCCACCATTGTATCCTCCTACCGTGATGTTGTTGACCCACACACAAAGAGACAGCCCATTGTGGGAATCAGATGACTTCAATCAACTTTTACCTCTCATCCCCCCCCCCCCCCCCAAGCTAAGCAGCTCCTTGGTTTTATTTACAAAGTTATTCACTTCTGATATCAAGGCAGGTCCAACATATCAAATGAGGGAAAGGAGAGCTGAGCCAGACAGGGGGACATTTAGAAAACTACCCAGCGAAGCAATCCCAGAATTTAGAAGGTTGGTCATGCAGCTGCAACTGGATTTGTTGAATCAGAGCAGAGTTTGATGGGTTATGGGTGCAGCTGGGCAGAAACTCTCTGAGCAAATGACTGATCATTTCATTCCTTAATGTGTTTAGAGATGTGCAGTCAAAACTTCATTATTTCCCTGGTGATTTGTGGCATTTTAATGGGTCTAATTCTATCCCTTTAGGTTTGTATTAAAGAATTAACGTGACTGTGCCCTTTATTTGTTGTACTTTCACTGTATTCTTCCCCACTCACCAGAGGTGGGTTCCTACCAGTTCGACCCAGTTTGACCGAGTAGATAGTAACCTGGCCATCCACACCCCCGAACTAGTTCTATTGGCGGTGTGATAGGTGCCACCATCTTGTTTTTTGCTTCTGCACATGCGCAAAAACAATTTTTTCACTACAGCACATGTGCGCAATATTAGGAATGTAACCCTAGGCTTGGCTTGGCAATGTATATAAGCTATGATTATTTTACTGTTACTTTAAGAGAGAGATGTAATTGGCTTGTTACCTCAAGCAGCTATAAGAGGGAGCCAGAATGGCTGTTAGCTCTCTGTTAGACGCTGATCGGATGTATTGTGAGTTACTGTGTTTTTGCTACTGTTAGCCTAAACTGATTATTTGATACTGGACTGTGTTCGAAGGGTCATTCCTTAACTGAAAAAAAAAGAGCCCCAGGTGTGGCGGGGGCCATGGGAAATCACAGAGCCTGGATTGCTTGTGCCCTGCGATCTCAATACTGTGGCCCAAAGGATCATAGAAAGACAATTCTGGGTTGTATCAACAGATCATGCTCCAATCCTAACAACCCTGAAGTTCTAAATGTTGTTTGTTTGTTAGATTTATTTTACGTCTTTCCTCCAGAAGTTCAAGGTGGCCTCCACTACGCCCCAGCCAATTCAACCACCGCCTCTCCTTTTTGGGCAGGTTCTTCTTCCTCTTGCAAGTTTGCCTCAGATGGGCTGAGCTCTTGCTCGCTTTTCCTGCTGTTCATTGTCTCCACAGGCAGCGTCTCTAGGCTGAGGGGTCACAAACAGGCAGATGAGGCAGGGCGAGATGAGGGAGGGAGGGGGAAAGCAGCAGGGCTCACGCCCTGGCTACCATCAACTGCCCCCACCAGCATGCAGAGGGTTCTGGCACCCCTAACTTGGCTTCCTCCTATTGAGTTCAATTTTCATGCCTTTGGGTGAATCAGAGGAGTTTGGTTTTTTTCTTTTCTTTTCTTATTGGATTTATATGCCGCCCTTCTCCCAAAGGACTTAGGGCGGCGTACAACATTAAAAAACACACATCCCAAAAGTTAAAAAGAAATTAAATATATATCCAAAAAAGCAAATCGAATTTATGGAACAATACATTTAAAAAATGAGTTAAAATTAACAGGCCAGGCTGGCTTGCTGGAAAAGCCAACTTTTTAGGGCACGTCGGAAGGACCGGAGGTCAGGGATTATGCGGAGCTCCGGGGGCAGCTCATTCCAGAGGGAAGGCGCTCCCACAGAGAAGGCTCTCCCCCTGGGGGTCGCTAGCCGACACTGTTTGGCCGACGGCACCCTGAGGAGGCCGACTCTGTGGGATCATACTGGACGGTGGGAGGCTACTGGTGGCAGTAGGTGGTCTCGCAGGTACCCTGGGCCTAAACCATGGAGCGCTTTAAAGGTCATAATTAATACCTTGAATCGCACCCGGAAAACAACCGGCAACCAGTGCAGGCCGCCTAAAAGGGGTGTAACATGGGAGCACCTAGGTACCCCCATGACAACCCATGCAGCCGCATTCTGGACCAGCCGAAGCCTCTGGGTGCTCTTCAAGGGCAGCCCCATGTAGAGAGCATTGCAGTAGTCCAGGCGAGAAAGGACGAGGGCATGAGTGACTGTGCACAGAGCATCCCGATCCAGGAAGGGGCGCAACTGACATACCAGGTGAACCTGGTAAAAGCCCCCCCTGGTCACGGCCGTCAGATGTTCTTCTAAACTAAGCCGCGTATCCAGGAGGACTCCCAGATTGCGAGCCTTCTCTGAGTCACTAATCTTCATCAAATTCCTACAATGAGTAAGTCGAGCGGTGGCGATGGGAAGCGCTGAGCCAAGCAGGGCCCAGGCGGGCTGCGGAGCATAGAGCCAGGATGCTGCTCAGGGCCCACTTCCCTCCACCTGAAGGCATTATTAAGAAATTAAGAATTTGCATTCCCACATCCTAAGAACAAAACCTGTCCTTTAGGACATAGTAGGATTAACCCACCACCATTAGAATAGCAAAAGAAACAAGGCTCACTATACTGCACAACCCCCTGGAGCATCTCAATCACAAAACCCCAGAACGTTATAAAGATCCATCCACTCACTCAGCCATCTTGTCAGCTATCCCAGAAACATGCTGCTGTCCCTGAAGTTTCTGGCATCCAAATAAACAGGGGCCTGCTTTCCATATGGCCTGCTTTTCGTTTCCAGCGTCTTTCTCCCGGATTGTAACCAGACCCGATTTTTCATCCTACAACATCTTGACATTAATTATGTCACTCACTCTCTTCTTCCTCTGTCCAGACCTATTATTATTATTTCATTAGATTTAGATGACATCCCAATCCAAAGCAACCTTCTTCATCCTTTTGCATTCTTATTTGTCACTGTTGAGCTGTTGGATCTGCAGAATGATCTCCTGATAATTTGGAATTAATTTCTAGGAACATCAAATAAATCGGAGTTCTATGGGAAGCGGGCGATGGAGAGATGAGTAGCATTTCTGTCCTAAAGAGCTCATTTCTGAATTAGTATCTGGAACATTTTTTTATGAAATGATGTTCCAATATTTCTTGCTTGTAAAAGGAGATAAAGATTGGATCACAACGGTATTCTTGTATGCTATTTTTTTGAGTTAAAAACCGACTAACCAATCCATCAACAGGACCGAAATCATTCTTAAAAGCTTACGGAAATGAGTTCCTTTTATGTCACGTTTTTAAAGTGGAGGGAGAGAGAGAGAAACCCTGTTTGTTATGAAGGCAATAATATTGAGAAAGAATCAAATTAGCAGCAATTTTCTTTCAGGTTAGATTGCAATTGTCTGACAATGGCTCAGTTTATATGATTGCCAGTTTTAATTCCCAATTATTTCTCTTTAAAAGCTTTACTCCTAAGAGTTTTTCCAGAGTTAACTTTTCCATTTTTTTTTACTGGGGTGAAAGTAAATTCAGAACGACCTTAATGATAAATCTAAATGGAGCTAAGATGTCTTAGGAAGAGAGTTAGCACTGTATATTGCTTTAAATAGTCAATTTGTAATAGGTGTTACGTTGCTTATTAAGTGTTTTGTGTGGTGGTGGCTTAAGCTGCTGCCAATCAAATGGGCCTGATTTTTGCTGGTGTGATACACATCTAAAAGAGCATGATGGCATTTGTAGTCCTGCTAAAGAATTAAGGGAGGGAGGAAAGTAATGGGAGGAAGGGAGGACGGTAGATCATGGGAGGAAGGGGGAAGGTAATAGAAGGAAGGGAGTGAGGGAGGGGAGGGGAGTGAGGGAGGATGGATGGATGGATGGATGGAAGAAACAAAGGAAGGAAGGAAGGGAGACAGGGAGGGGAGGGAGGGAGGGAGGGAGGATGGATGGATGAATGGAAAAAAGAAAGGGGGGCAGGGAGGAAGGGGGAAAAGGGGAAAGGAAGAAAGGAGCAAGCTGGGGGAAGAGAAGGAGAGGAGAAAGGAAAGGAGGGGAAGGGGAAATGAAGGGAAGGGGAGATGGAGGAGGGAGGGAGGGGGAGGAAGGTAATGGGAGGAAGGAAGGAAAGTAATGAGAGGAAGGGGGAAGGTAATTTGAAGGGAGAGAGGGAGGGAGGGAGGATGGATGGATGGATGGATGGAAGAAAGAAAGAAAGAAAGAAAGAAAGGAAGAAAGAAAGAAAGAAAGAAAGAAAGAAAGAAAGAAAGAAAGAAAGAAGAAAGGAAGGAGGGAGCCAGCTAGGGGAAGGAGAGGGGAAAGGGAAATGAAGGGAAGGGGAGAAGGAGAAGGGAAGGAGGAGGAAGAAGGTAATGGGAGGAAGGGAGGAAAGTAATGGGAAGAAAGGGGAAGGTAATTTGAAGGGAGGGAGGGAGGGAGGGAGGATGGATGGATGGATGGAAGAAAGAAAGGAAGGAAGGAAGGGAGACAGGGAGGGGAGTGAGTGAGTGAGGATGGATGGATGAATGGAAAAAAGAAAGGGGGGCAGGGAGGAAGGGGAAAAAGGGGAAAGGAAGAAAGGAGCAAGCTGGGGGAAGAGAAGGAGAGGAGAAAGGAAAGGAGGGGAAGGGGAAATGAAGGGAAGGGGAGATGGAGGAGGGAGAGAGGGGGAGGAAGGTAATGGGAGGAAGGAAGGAAAATAATGAGAGGAAGGGGGAAGGTAATTTGAAGGGAGAGAGGGAGGAAGGGAGGGAGGGAGGATGGATGGATGGAAGGAAGAAAGAAAGAAGAAAGAAAGAAAGAAAGAAAGAAAGAAAGAGAAGAAAGAAGAAAGGAAGGAAGGAGCCAGCTAGGGGAAGGAAAGGGGAAAGGGAAATGAAGGGAAGGGGAGAAGGAGAAGAGAAGGAGGAGGAGGAAGGTAATGGGAGGAAGGGAGGAAAGTAATGGGAAGAAAGGGGAAGGTAATTTGAAGGGAGGGAGGGAGGATGGATGGATGGAAGAAAGAAAGGAAGAAAGAAAGAAAAATAAAGGAGGGAAGGAGGGAAGGATGAGAGGGAGGGAAGAAAGAAAGGAAGGGAGAAAGGGGGAATAGGGGAAAGGAGGAATTCCTAGGGGAAGGGAAGGAAAATAGAGGGAAAGTAGGGGAAGAGGAAATGAAGTAAGGGGAGAGAGAGGAGGGAGGGAGGAGGGAGGGAGGTAATGGGAAGAAGAGAGGAAAGGAATGGAGGAAGGGGGAAGGTAATGGAAGGAAGGAAGGAAGGAAGGAAGGAAGGAAGGAAGAAAGAAAGAAAGAAAGAAAGAAAGAAAGAAAGAAAGGGAGGAAGGGAGAAAAAGAGTGAGAGAGAAATCTGTCCAGAAGAAGAAGCTGTATAAGATTTTAAAAGCTGATATTTTCTACCTCCACGTTCACAAGGGAATGGGCTAGAACCAAATACAGACGGAGACTCATATCCTCCCTGTCCTACCTGCTTTTTCCTTGTTCTAAGCACCTCCAGTTCCTTCTACCAAGCCATGATCTTCAAAGAAAGAGCAGCTTATCTACTGAAGTATAAAGCAAGTCTTTGCTTTCAGTTGGAACTTTTGATAGACAGACCACTTGGGTTGAGCTAGAGTGGCTGGCCCAAAGTTCTCCAGCCAACTTCTATGGTGAAGTTCTGTGTCTCAACATCAATGACATCTATAGTCTTTAAATCTGTGATTACGCATTTCTTTTTTTTTCTTTTTTTGAAGATGATTAATAATACAATAATACAATAGCAGAGTTGGAAGGGACCTTGGAGGTCTTATAGTCCAACCCCCTGCCTAGGCAGGAAACCCTATACCGTTTCAGGCAAATGGCTATCCAACATCTTCTTAAAGACTTCCAGTGTTGGGGCATTCACAACTTCTAGAGGCAATTTCTGTTCCACTGATTAATTGTTGTAACTGTCAGGAAATTTCTCCTCAGTTCTAAGTTGCTTCTCTCCTTGATTAGTTTCCACCCATTGCTTCTTGTTCTACCCTCAGGTGCCTTGGAAAATAGTTTGACTCCCTCTTCTTTGTGGCAACCCCTGAGATATTGGAACACTGCTATCATGTCTCCCCTAGTCCTTCTTTCTCTTAAGCTAAACATACCCAGTTCCTGCAACTGTTCTTCATATGTTTTAAGTCTCCAGTCCCCTAATCATCTTTGTTGCTCTTCTCTGCACTCTTTCTAGAGTCTCCACATCTTTTTTACATCGTGGCGACCAGAACTGAATGCAGTATTCCAAGTGTGGCCTCACCAAGGCATTATAAAGCGGCATCAACACTTCACGTGATCTTGATTCTATCCCTCTGTTGATGCAGCCTAGGACTGCGTTGGCTTTTTTGGCAGCTGCTGCACACTGCTGGCTCATATTAAGCATTTTGTAAAGCATTAGGTAGCTTCCAGGGTGGAGAATTTCCCCCAGATTCCTTTGTGATTAATTTCTCCCTGAAACCAAATGCAATTGCATACATGGATGTAGAATTGTCCTTCAGAAGTGTCCAGTTTGTTCTTGATGAATGACTAGAGGCTTGTTAATCAAAGTCTACCTCACAATCAACAAGAATAATATTGATGTTTAGTTCTCTGTGCTCTGTTTTTCTCCTTCCCCGTAGCAACTCGAGTTTTGGGTTCCATAAATCTGACAATTAAAGATGCCGACTGTCCTATCAATGCCAGTTCTAATGACAAACAAGGCAACACGTTTTGAGCATCTATCATTTTTGTGCCTTCATTAAATTTGAGAAGATCAACGAGCTGAAAATAATGAAATAAAGATATATATTTTAACCCAACCTTCTCCTTGTAAATCTGAGGAAATTCCTCAACTTTTCAAATCGGGCTCCCTTCCATTCTTCTTCTGGGATTATGTATCGTTCGCACAATTAAAGACTTAGAAAAATGCACACAGGCACAAAACATGGTTATCTATAGTAAATGTAATAGCTAAATGCTAGTCTCTCAAGTCCTCTGCAATAATTTGACCTTCCACTTAAAGATCAAAATATAAAGATGAAATCATGGACAGTAATGCTGCGCCAAAATTTCTTATGAGGTATTTTCTAACAGCTTTGCAGAATTGTGTTCAAATCTCTCTCTCTCTCTCTCTCTCTCTCTCTCTCTCTCTCTCTCTCTCTCTCTCTCTCCCTCCCTCCCTCCCTCTCTCCCTCTCTCTCTCCCTCTCTCTCTCTTTCTCTCTCTCTCTCTCTCCCATCTCCTGCTCTGTCTATCCATCCATCCATCCATCCATCCATCCATCCATCCATCCATCAAGTCTATCTTATATATATATACACACACACACACATACACATACGTGTGTGTGTGTGTGTGTGTGTTGTATTTGTGCTGATAAATAAATAAAGGGAGACTAGTATAGATCTATTTCAAGCTATTTAGCTCTCATCAGTTAGCCATACCCTTACTGGGATTTGAACCTATATATCATGTCTGTCTATCTATCTGTCTGTCTGTCTATCATCTATCTATCTGTCTGTCTGTCTGTCTGTCTATCTATCTATCTATCTATCTATCTATCTATCTATCTATCTATCTATCATCTATCTATTTGTGTGTGTATGTGTTTACAGAATTGTCTTCAAATATATAAAATTGATTGTCCCAATAATACTCCATGATTGTTTTAGATACACATAAGTGATTCTCATTGAATAGGTACTTAGGTAGTCATTTCTTTGGGTAAACCCAGGAAATTGGTTAATTTCTGATCAAATTAAGCATGTTGAATGAGACCACTAGTTGAATATTTAATTTGCCACAGGCAGTGGTTCTCAAATGCCTTTAAATTGGGATTGGAAAAGAGAACTAAACTGTCATCATTACTAATTAAACTCAGACATAGTATTTAGGACGGTACAAGACAAGGAGTCCAGAAGAGTTTTGCTTTGTAAAAACAAAATAGCCACAATGTGATGGAATAAAATGAAGAGGTGGGTCCCGAGAAGGGAGGGGTGCATTCCAGAGGAATAAGAGACAACTCAGCCCAGATACTATGTGTGAGAGAGGCTAGGCTGCATTAACAGATGGATATAATCAAGATCACCTGGAGTGCAGGGTTGGGTTCCTGCCAGTTCTAAGCTCTTCTATAGAAGAGGTTCCACAAATCTACAGTGCCGTTTAGAACCGGTTCCAGCTCCCTCCCTCCCCCCACCCGTCCGGACATCATCAAGATGAAGAGTGAGAGGAGGAATTCTGGGAGTTGAAGTCCACAAGTCTTAAAGCTGTCAAGTTTGAACACCCCTGGGGTTCTTTTTTCTAAAGGGTTAGGGGTGCAAGGGTCTTGTAACTTGACAGCTTTAAGACTTGCGTGCTTCAATGCCAGAGTTCCTGAGCCAACATTTTGTTTGCTAAGGAAGAGCGTTGTTAAGTGAGTTCCATCACATTTTACAGGCTGGCCATGCCCACCCAGTCTCATGGCTGGCAAGCCACTCCCATACAGTCACATGGTTAGGAAGCCACTCCCACAAAGCAGGCCACACCTACAGAAGAGGTTCTAAAACATTTTGAAACCCACCACTGCTGCAGTGTTAATACTACCATATTTTTTGGAGTATAAGATGCACCTTTTCCCACCCCCCAAAAAAACAGAGTGAAAATTTGAGTACATATTATATACCGAATGTAGTCCCACCCCCCCACCCCCACCAGAGGCCAAAAACACGAAGCATGAAGGCAGCAATGGTCTGTGGCAATCCCTGTAGCCTGGAACAGCTGATTGGGGGTATTCTGGCAGTCTGATCCACCCGCCAATCAGCTGTGCTGAATCAGGCTGCAATAAGTGCTGAATCTGACCTGGCTGGTCAGAGTTTGCAGCAGCAATCACATTCAGAAAGCACACACAAGTAACTAATTCAGCAGGATTCAAAATAAGAATAATATACAATACATTACCAAAAGCAGGTTTTCCAAGGTTGCAGTAAATACAAGCAAAACACAAGCAGTTTCACTTTCAGTTCTCGGCTAAGCCAGGCTCCTTCCTGTCTCCTTATTGCTCCCACAGCAAATTTCAGAGTCCAAATAGCCCCCATTAGCTGACTTAGTTGCTATGCCTATTCATTGGCTGACCTTGTTACCATGTATCAGCTGAATACCATGGATGCTGGTAAACAGAGGCAGCATTATTCTTATTATTATTTTCCCCTCCAAAAGCTAAGGTACGTCTTATACTCCGGAACATCTTATACTCCGAAATATACAGTACTTTACAATGCCCTGGCCACACATTGGAATACTGCATCCAGTTTTGGTCATGGTCCAAACTGTACATATTTAATTTTTTATTGTATTTTTGTGATATTCTCTATGGACTGTACACCGCCCCGAGTCCCTTCTGGGAGAGGGGGCGGTCTAGAAGCACAAATAAATTGGTGATATAAAACGGATGTTGAGACTCCAGAAAGAATGCAGAGAAGAGCAACAAAGATGATTAGGGGACTGGAGGCTGAAACATATGAAGGAAGGAAATGTGCATGATCAGTTTAATGAAAAGAACGACTAGGGGTGACATGAAAACAGTGTTCCAATATCTAATTGGAGGTTAATCAAGGAGAGAATGAACTTCTCGAGGAGACGACCAACTGAGAACTAAGGAGAAATATCCTGACAGTGAGAACAATTATTCAGTGGAATGGCTTGCCTTCAGAAGTCGTGGGTGCTCTAATAATGGAGGTTTTTAGGAAGTCTTTAAGAAGTGATTGGACTATCATCTGTCTGAAATGATATAGGGTCTCCTGCCTGAGCAGTGGGACGGACTTGGAGACTTTTAAGGTCCCTTCCAACTCTGTTATTCTGTTAGATAAAAAGAGGGTGAAGAGACCTCCTACATAACAGTTCCCAGGCTATATGGTAGATGCAGATAATAAAGTGTTCCATCTGGAAAGGTTTCGTCCATAGGAGTTGAACAATGAAGAACTCCACTGGGAAGAATTGCCACATGTCATTCTTGGTTTTGGGCCAGGTCTTTGCTCCTTAAATAACCTCAGCATGAGTTGTCATGACTCCTTTGTTTGAAGAGCCTGTCCTGTAGGCGTTGAAGACATCCATCTGAATTGCCTTCTAGGTGGATTGACAATGCTTTGAAGATGACTTTCTGCAAACCTTTCTGCAAACCTATCTCCAATTCATGCTCAGCAGGCCATCCTTATGCCAGGAGAAGTAAGACATGTGGATGAATCCTTAATTTAGCAACACGTTCTGAAAATAATTCCGTAAGAAACCATGGAATTTATTTCTAGGAATACCTACCGTATTCCTAGAAATATCATATCTTTCAGACTATACGAGGCACCGGAGTATCAGACGCACCAAGATTTTGAAGAGGTATATTAAAAGAAAGTTTTGCACTCTGCAAGCCTCCTAAACCCTCTGCGTGTCTCATTTTTCGTGAAAAACGGGGCATGCAGAGAGTCTGAGAGACCTGCAAAGTGCTCCTGGGGGCTGGGGAAAACAAAAACAAGCAACAAAACGGATCCATTTTTTGAAAAAACAGGGTATGTAGACTCTTTGGGAGGCTTATAGAGTGCTCCTGGGGGCTGCGGGGGGCAAAATTAAGCAAAAAATGGTCTATTTTCCACTCACTTTTGCCCTCCCCAGCCCCCAGGAGCATTTTGCAGGCCTCCCAAACCCTCTGCACATCCATTTTTGTGAAGAGGTAGGGATTCGGGAGGCCAAAAATGCTGTATTCAGTGTATAAGATGAACCCATATTTTCACCCTTTTTTTTTTTGAGCGGGAAAGGTGCATCTTATACTCCGAAAAATGTGGTAAATAAGAATGCAGGGTGAAGCTGGCATTTCCTCCATTTGAGAGGCTTGCTCAATTCCTCTTCCACTAGATGTCTAGGCGCCAAGATCATGCCAGCACAGGTTTCCCTTCTGCATGTTTTCTACGGGTCTGAACTGCCCTTAAATGGTGCCAGCATTTTAAATTCCTTCTTTTAAGAAGGTTAGCTTATTTGTGAAGTACATTTGCTCCTCTGCAACCTAAGTATTATTTTCCCATTTAATGCCAGCTGGAGCCCCATACCAAAGCAGATTATTTTCATTTATTGGTTAAAGTTCTATACCGCCCAAGTGACCTAAGTGATTCTAGATAGTTTATAAAGCATAATGACATCTTATGGATAGACAAACAAAACTATTGCTTAGAAACAAAGTTAAAAACAAGTTAGAAGTAAAAATAAATCTGGTTAAAATTCAAAAACTAGGTGGTTAATAAGGCATGTTTAAACAGACATATCTATGTGCAAACAGTGTGACACCTGGACACCACACATTCTAATACAAATAAAACTGATAGCATTAGACATAGTTATCACTTTCAACCAACTTATATTTTTCCAATAGTAATACATATTTATATAAAGTTGCAATCTGTCATTATTCAATTATTCCATGTTTTGTCTTATTATTGTTCCTATTTTATTGTAAAGAAGTGTATACCCTAATATTCCCCTTTTCTCTTATTTCTGTTTCCTCTTCTAACTTCTAATCATGTCATCCTTTATTGAAAACATTTTCTTTCTATCCTATCTAACTTCTAATCATGTCACCTACCTACAAAAAGAAAAAGAAAGAAAGAAGAGAGAGAGAGGAAAAGCAAAGCAAATTAAAATAACACCAACAACATAAAATCATCTATCCATCATCTCTTGCCCACTTCAATAGTTTAGTTGCTATGCTTTTTCTTTTTGACTTGTCTCCCATATTCCTCTAAGATCTTTACCTCTTTCTATATCTGCATTACACTTCTAACCCTCATGTTAAGGTCTAAAAACCAGTCTAAAAATCGTCCAGAAGGCTGGGGGTCTGCTTATCTCTGGGTCAGAGGTGAAATTCATTTTACTACTAGTTAATACTAGTTCTATGGGTGTGGCTTGGTGGGCGTGGCAGGGGAAGGATACTGCAAAATCCCCATTCCCTCCCCACCCCAGGGGAAGGATACTGCAAAATCCACATTCCCTGCCCATTAGTAGGGGAAGGATATTGCAAAATCTCCATTCCCACCCCCTCTGGGGCCAGCCAGAGGTGACATTTGCTGGTTCTCCGAACTACTCAAAATTCCCACTACCAGTTCTCCAGAACCTGTCAGAACCTGCTGAATTTCACCCCTGCTCTGGGGATAAGATAGGGTGTAGGCAACATCTGAGAATGACCTCTTCCTAGAGCCCACCAGTCAAAACTCTCTCACTGATGTGTTATGCCCACCTTGCTTGCCTAGGTGGGAAGGGTCAATTTAGCTAGTATGACATCCCTGATATAGGGTAGGAGTACCAATCAGTGAGCACTTACCAAAGCATTAACATTGAATAGAAAACAGAAACTGTGATTTTCTTCCCAAGAGTTGATGTGCCCTTGGCTCCACCTTTCAAAATTCATTCCCCCATCTTGTCTGTTCAATTAAATCAGACAAACATTTTCAATGGTTGATTTGTATAAGCAAACTATTGCATTGACTAGTTAACACCTCTATTAGAACATAGAATAATAGAGTTGGAAGGGACCTTGGAGATCTTCTAGCCCAACCCCATGCTCAAGCAGGAGACCCTATATCATTTCAGATAAATGGTTTTCCAAGCTCTTTTTGAAAGCCTCCAGTGATGGAGCACCACAACTTCTGAAGGCAAGCTGTTGCATTAGTTGATTGCTCTCACCATTAGGAAATGTCTCCTTAGTTCTACGTTGCTTCTCTTCTTGGTTAGGTTGCCTCCATTGTTTCTTGTCTTGCCTTTCAGTGCTTTGGAAAGCCTTGTGTT
The DNA here is from genome assembly GCF_964273705.1 of Natrix helvetica. NCBI lineage: Eukaryota > Metazoa > Chordata > Lepidosauria > Squamata > Natricidae > Natrix > Natrix helvetica. Next base: position 163,810,522 of record NC_138550.1, on the reverse strand, counting down.
TGTAGGAGGCCCTCAAATATTGGAACACTGCTATCATGTCTCCCCTAGTCTTTCTTTTCATTGGACTAGACCAATTCCAGTAATTATAGGGCCGCAAAGAGTTCTTGAGCTAAATGTACTATAGTTCTAATCTGAGATCTTTCCCCATTCTATGTGTATACTGCACCAGTCGAAAAGAGGGCTGTGAAAATATCTATAGACCCCTCACATCCTGGACATAAATTGTTTCAACTTCTACCCTCAAAATGATGCTATAGAGCACTGAACATTAGAACAAGAAGACACAAGGACAGTTTTACCCCGAATGCCATCACTTTGCTAAACAACTAATTCCCACAACACTGTCAAATTATCTAGTAAGACTGTATTACTATTATTCTTCTCTTCCTTCCTAGTACTTATCTCTTTCCTAGTACCTATCTCTTCCCACTTATGACTATAACCATGTTGTTTGTATCTTAAAATTTATATTGTTTTATTTGCTTCCCAGTATACGTTGATTGCTTATTAGTAACCTATGACTATCACTAAGTGTTGTATCTTATGATTCTTGATGAATGTATTCTGTTTTATTTTTCTTTATGTACACTGAGAGCATATGCACCAAAGACAAATTCCTTGTGTGTCCAACCACACTTGGCCAATAAAGAATTCTATTCTATTCCTATTCCTATTCCTTTTTTTCCTTTTCCTTTTCCTTTTCCTTTTCCTATCCCATTCCATTCCATTCCATTCCATTCTATTCCTATTCCTATTCCTGTTCCTGTTCCTATTCCTAGTCCTAGTCCTAGTCCTAGTCCAAGTCCAAGTCCTAGTCCTAGTCCTAGTCCTAGTCCTAGACCTAGTCCTTTTCCTTTCCCTATTCCTTTTCCTATTCCTGTTCCTGTTCCTATTCCTAGTCCTAGTCCTAGTCCTAGTCCAAGTCCAAGTCCTAGTCCTAGTCCTAGTCCTAGTCCTAGACCTAGTCCTTTTCCTTTCCCTATTCCTTTTCCTATTCCAATCCATTCCATTTCATTCTATTCTATTCTATTCTATTCTATTCTATTCTATTCTATTCTATTCTTTGAACAGGTCCACCAAACGCTCATGTCATTAGACCATTTTAGGTAATAAATACCTTCAAAACCACATTGAGATAGTTATGAAGGTTATTCAGTAAGTTGAAGATTGTGACGTATGAGGCCCAACACTGGCACCGAGGAATGGGTAATTGGACAGCTTGATTCAAATCCAACTTTCAAGTGAGTCTTGTTGATGGTTTCCATAAAATCATCTTTGTCAATGATCATTATCAAGCATATCATCCATGGAGCAAAGGCTAGTACTCTGCATTCACAGAGATCAAGTAGTCTGTGAATGCAAAGGCAAGAAGGTGACAAGCAACAGGGAGAAAGCAGAACTATTTAACTCATTTTTTGCAACTGTCTTTACACAAAGGGATAAAACAGTCCAACCTATCAAAAGCAGCACCACAAAAATCAGATTAGGAACACAAATTGAAATAGGGAAGAAAATGGTAAATGAACACCTGTCTACCCTAGACGAGTTCAAATCACCAGGACCGGATGGATTACACCCCAGGGTTCTGAAGGAACTAGCAGACGAGATCTCAGAACCACTGAATTATATCTTTCAGAGATCCTGGAACACCGGGGAACTACCAGAGGACTGGAAAAGAGCTGATGTGGTTCCCATCTTCAAAAAAGGGAAAAAATTAGATCCAGGAAACTACAGACCTATCAGCCAAACCTCAATACCAGGAAAGATTCTGGAAAAGATAATCAAGCAACGAATTTGCGAACACCTAGAAGCAAACAACGTAATAGCCAAAAGCCAACATGGATTTGTCAAAAACAGATCATGCCAGACTAATCTTATTGCATTCTTTGATAATGTGACAAAATTAGTGGACCAGAGGAATGCCGTTGATATAGTTTACTTGGACTTCAGTAAGGCTTTTGATAAGGTAGACCATAACCTACTACTAGATAAAGTAGAAAAAAGTGGGTTAGACAGCATCACCACCAGATGGATTCGTAACTGGCTGACCAACTGCACTCAACGTGTAGTCCTCAATGGAACTGCATCTACATGGAGGGAAGTATGCAGTGGAGTACCCCAAGGCTCTGTTTTAGGCCCAGTACTCTTCAACATCTTCATCAATGATTTGGATGAGGGAATACATGGGGAACTCATCAAATTTGCAGATGACACCAAGTTGGCAGGAATAGCCAACACTCCAGAAGATAGGCTTAAGATACAGACGGATCTTGACAAACTTGAACATTGGGCACTATCTAATAAAATGAAATTCAATGGTGAAAAGAGTAAGGTTCTACATTTAGGCAAGAAAAACGAAAGGCACGGGTACAGTATAGGTGGTACCTTGCTCAACAGTAGTAATTGTGAAAGGGATCCTGGAGTCCTAGTGGACAACCATTTAAATATGAGCCAGCAGTGTGCAGCAGCTGCCAAAAAAGCCAACACAGTTCTAGGCTGCATCAACAGAGGGATAGAATCAAGATCACGTGAAGTGTTAATACCACTTTATAATGCCTTGGTAAGGCCACACTTGGAATACTGCATTCAGTTCTGGTCTCCACGATGTAAAAAAGATGTGGGGACTCTAGAAAGAGTGCAGAGAAGAGCAACAAAGATGATTAGGGGATTTGAGACTAAAACATATGAAGAACGGTTGCAGGAACTGTGTATGTTTAGCTTAAGAGAAAGAAGGACTAGGGGAGACATGATAGCAGTGTTCCAATATCTCAGGGGTTGCCACAAAGAAGAGAGAGTCAAACTATTCTTCAAGGCACCTGAGGGTAGAACAAGAAGCAATGGGTGGAAACTAATCAAGGAGAGAAGCAACTTAAAACTGAGGAGAAATTTCCTGACAGTTAGAACAATTAATCAGTGGAACAGCTTGCCTCCAGAAGTTGTGAATGCCCCAACACTGGAAGTCTTTAAGAAGATGTTGGATAGCCATCTGTCTGAAACGGTATAGGGTTTCCTGCCTAGGCAGGGGGTTGGACTAGAAGACCTCCAAGTTCCCTTCCAACTGTACTATCGTATTGTATTGTATAATTATCACCTCACACATAGGCTACACATGCACACCCATACACATGTGTCTCTCTGTGTGTGTATTTGCCAACAATTTGCTAATCTGATTTGTAATTCTCATTTATATACACCTTATCATTTTTTTGTTTTTTTTTAACTGAATGCTTAGGCAAAACCAATCTGTCAAGCCCTGATAATTTAAACTGTACCAAAGAACGAGATAAAAAATGGATAAGCCAAAATTAAAACATAGCTATGTGACATTCTGGGGCTTTTATTCAAATTCCGTTTCTGCTTGCCCCAGAACAGTTTTCTTTAGATTAAAAATAATGTTTATGCATTTCCTAAAATTGAATTTTTCCCTACTTCTTTGATTTTGGTTATGCTTCAATTTGCTTCTGTAATGAACAGCCGTCTGCAGGCGCATTTCCCTAGCTGACCTTTCACCCCCAGCCCTTTTAAGGTAGTAATGGAAGAATTCACATCAGCAAAAACAATTTTGTCACTTGGGATAGGCGATAATCAACCAGAACCATAGTCTTGTGATGTGCTATCCCAATAGAAGGACAGCTACTGAATAAGATATAGTGAATGATTCAGCTGCAGCCGAAGATGTTCGAACTGTACCTTCTAGCATTAACTATATTGTTCCAGCAAAAGCTATTCTGGAGACTGCAATCTACAATTGGGTTGTGCCTTAAACCTCAAATCCTTTTCTTGTGTTCCTAATAATCTTTGCAGTAAAAAATGTCTGTCTTTGCCTTGTCTGTCTTGTCTCTCTCTCATGTCTGTCTGTCTGTCTCTGTTGTCACGGTTCCAAATAGCACCCAAAAGTAAATCAAAGTCCAAGGCAAAGTATTGCTCAAAGTTCCAATTTATTAAACGAGCCATATTGGCACGTCTGGGAAAACCCGAAACTGAAAGCTTCCCATTTTTTCCCCACCCAGTTGAAAGTTCAAGATCTTGCCCCCACACTCACAAGTCCATCACATGGTCCAATCTTCCACTGCCATGCTGGCAGTTCCACCCTTCCAGTTCCGGTCAGGTACAGAGATGCAAAGACAAAGGATGACCTTGGATTTCTAGAAAGAATTTTGTTATGGCTACATAGCATCTAACTCCATACAACCCCGCTTCCCATTTCCCACAATAGAAAATGTATAGTAGAATAATAAAAAGTGTAGCAAGCCAAAGATCCAAAAGAAAAGATGGCTACAGGCCTGACATCTGCCTTGTCCGTCTTGTCTGTCTGCCTGTCTTGTCTTGTCTGACTGTCTGTCTATTTGACTTGTCTGCCTTGTTTGCCTTGTTTGCCTTGTCTGTCTGTCTGTCTATCCATCTGTCCACCTGTCTTCCTGTCTGTCTGTCTGTCTTGTCTGTCTGTCTCTCTTATCATGGCTCTTAAGTCTACAAAATATTCTTCAACCCAACCTCAAACCTAACAACCTCTTGAAAGGAACCCTTCTGAAAACTCCCCATTGTGACTTCTTCTATTATTTGTGTGGAATAGCATCCTGTCTTCCATATAGCAGATTGGCACCAATCAAAAAATTAATAATAAACACAGTCAGCAAAACAACACACTCTTGCTCACATCCCACTAAGAAGGAAGTCTACGCAGTGCACCAATACATACCCAGAATACATTAAAAGAATTTCTTCTTTCTTTCTTTCTTTCTGATATTACGAGATAAAATTTAATTTGACTGTTTACAGTTTTAAAACAACAAACCCTGTTTAATGAGATTTTGATTTGATTTGATAATAAATGCTGATTTGTTAAAAGGATTGGCTTTATTTAATATACAGTGGTTAATAAATGGAATATTCAGTTTTAAAATATTGTTTCAGCTCAGTTATGGGAGTTCATTTTCAGTTGGTTTAGGAATAAAACTGTAAACTGTATTGAGTTCAAGACGATAGGCAGCATATTAATTTTTATGTAAATAAAACAATATTGGGCTCAGTTTCACCCTACTCATTATTTAAATCTACAGATACATAGTCTTTCAGTTACAACCACAATTGAGCCCAAAATGTATGTTGTTAAGTGAAACATTTGTCAAGTGAGTTTGTCCCATTTTACAGGTTTTCTTGCCTCATTTGTTAAGTGTGAATCGCACAGCAGTTGTTAAATGAGTGAATCTGGTTTCCTCATTGACTTTGCTTGTCAGAAGGTCACAAAAGATGATCACTCGACCCCAGAACATTGCAACCATCATAAATGCGAACCAGCTGAAGAAGCTTCTTGAATGAGAAGTAAAACATCTTCAAAGAAATACCAGAAACTCCAGTTGCCTCTTGAAAAAAGCACCTTTGGGACAATTAGCAGGTTTCTGTCCTTTAACATTGAGATAGATTTCACATATGGGCAGTGGTGGGTTTCGGCAGAGACTACTCAGCTTCATGTGCATGCGCAGTGCGATAAAAATGTTTCTGTGCATGTGCAGAAGCAAAAAACAAGATGGCGGCACCTACGGCGGCACCGGGAGTACCGGTTCAGAGGCGTGACAAGCCTGGTTATTGCCAGTTCCGGCGACCCAGGCCGCCAATCTACTACCAGTTCAGTCGAACCAGTCTGAACTGGTAGGAAGTCACCACTAAATGCAGAGTATAGCAACTTCTAAAGCTTGAACAGACAGTGTCTGCTAGGAGTCAGTCTGAGTTGATAGTTATATAGCCATCAACTAGGGACCCTGGTAGAGCACTGATTGGCAGCATTGTAGGCAAAGTCTGCCCACAGACTGAAGTTCAATCCTGGCTGGCTCAAGGTTGACTCAGTCTTCCATTCTTCCAAGGTTGGTAAAATTATAACCCAGATACATTGTAAATTGCCCAGGGATTGCTGTGCAAAGCACAATGGTGGTCTATAAATCAAATGGCAATTGCTATTTCAAACTATCAGGGAGAGGAATGTAATTGCTGAGCAGGTAAATATGGTGGACTTGTTGGCTGGAAAGTCAACAGCCAGGATTCAAGATCGAAGTGCCATGCAAAGCAGTGCATTCCTGTTACCCGTCCCAGCTCCTGCCCACCTCACAGTTTGAAAGCATGCAAGTGCAAGTAGATAAACAGGTACCACTTCAGTGGAAAGGTAACAGGGTTTCGTGCACCATGGCATGTAGTCATGCTGGCCATGTGACCACAGAAGTGTCTTTGGACAACACTATTTCCTTTGGCTATGAAGCGGATATGAGCAGTGACCTCTAGAGTCAGACATGACTGGATAGGGGAAAACTTTACTTTTATATCAACTTTCAAGGACCATATAAAAGATACTACCCTGTTTTTCTGAAAATAAGACCTCCCCGGATGATAAGCCCAATCGGGCTTTTGAGTGCATGTGCTAAAAATAAGCCCTCCCCTGAAAATAAGCCCTCCCTGAAAATATTGCAATGCAGCAGCTATCATGAGGTGACTATTCTTTCCATCTCCTGCAACTCAAAAATAATAAGACCTCCCTGAAAATAAGGCCAAGCATTTATTTCGGGGGTCAAAAGAAAATAAGATCCCGTAAATGCTCTCTTTCTCTCCACCTTTCTCCCTCTCTCTGTCTCTGTCTCTGTCTCTGTCTCTCTGTCTCTGTCTCTGTCTCTGTCTCTGTCTCTCTCTCTCTCTGTGTCTCTCTGTCTCTCTGTCTCTCTGTCTCTGTCTCTCTCTGTCTCTCTCTCTCTCTCTCTCTCTCTCTCTCTCTCTCTCTCACACACACACACACACAGATATCTCAGGAATATCTAGAAAACAAGCTGTTGTGTTTTCATTTTTTGTGCAGAAATGTCACGGGTTGCAACCTTTTACAATAGTGCTGTTAAGGAGTTACCACGGCAATGTGTACTGTAGCTTGGGTTCTGCTATCAGAAGCTGGCCGAGTTTGTTTTAATTCGCAAGCACAGAACATTGGCTGATTTAGGACATGTTTCCCTGGTATTAGGAGGAGTCATCAGTCATTCAGGATGGCCAAAGCTGGCATGAATATGGTCCCTGGATGTGTGTCTCTCTCTGTGTGCCTGTCTGTATGCGTTTGAAAGACAGATCTGGGAATTTGCCGTTGGTGCTGACCTGCGATGCTTCCCCGTTTGGCATCGGTGCTGTCCTCAGCCACCACATGCCCAACGGAACCGAAGCCCCTATTGCATTTTACTCCAGAACCTTGTCCACCGCAGAGCGGAACTACAGCCAGCTGGACCATGAGGCGTTGGCTGCAGTGGCCAGAGTAAAGAGGTTCCATGAGTATCTATATGGCTGTGACTTCGAACTGGTTACGGACCACAAGCTGTTTTTGGGCTTACTGGCTGGGGACCGACCTACCCCAGTGTCATTTTCATCCCACATGACCAGATGGACCATCTTCCTAGCTGCCTACTCCTACCATCTCATCCACCGACCAGGCTCCACTTTGGGGCATGCTGATGCTCTCAGCTGCTGCCCTCTGCCCGCTGCCCACTGCCCACTGCCTGCTGCCCACTGCCCGCTGCCCGCTCCCGCTGTCCGCTCCCGCTGTCCGCTCCCGCTGCCCGCTCCCGCTGCCCGCTCCCGCTGCCCGCTCCCGCTGTCCGCTCCCGCTGCCCGCTCCCGCTGCCCGCTCCCGCTGCCCGCTCCCGCTGTCCGCTCCCGCTGCCTGCTCCCGCTGCCCGCTCCCGCTGCCCGCTCCTGCTGCCCGCTCCCGCTGCCCGTTCCCGCTGCCCGCTCCCGCTGCCCACTGCCTGACCTTCTCAATGACCCTTCCCCCGAGATGCCAGTCCTCCTCATTGACTGCCTGGAGACTGGGCCTGTCTTGTCCAGTGACGTTGCTCGTCATTCTGCAAAGGACTCTACCATCAAGCAAATTTTGAACTGGGGGTGGAGGGGGTGGCCGAAGGGGCCTGTTGGGGCTGATTTCAAAATGTATTTCGCCAAACGCGATGAGTTATAGGTTGTAAATGGTTGTCTTTTGTAGGGGACTGGGTCGTTGTTCCACCCAAACTGTGCATTGCAGTATTAGAGGCTCTACACGTAGGACATCCTGGAATTGTCAGGATGAAGTCTTTGGCTAGGAGTTACATGTGGTGGCCTAACATGGACAGGGAGATCAAAGAATGGGTGGCTACCTGCACACCATGCCAGGCATCCAGACCAGGCGCCCACTAGGGAGTGGGAGCGACCTCAAGCACCATGGTCTAGGGTGCACATTGACTTTGCTGGCCCAGTTCATGGCCAGACATTTCTCGTAGTTATAGATGCCTACTCGAAATGGTTAATGGTAGTCCTGATGACCTCCAGTATGGCAGAAGCGGTCGTCAAGGTGCTACGGAGACTTTTCTCCACGCACAGCCTGCCCGACATCTTGGTCTTGGACAACAGGCCCCACTTCACAACCATGCAATTTGAGACCTTCCTAGCAGCTCAGGGAATCAGGCATGCCCTGGTCGGGCCATTCCATCTGGCCTCCAATGGTCAGGCAGGGAGAATGGTGAGATCTGCAAAAGAGGCCCTCTCTAGGATGGGCCCGGGAGATTGGCAAACACAGGTTGACCACTATTTGCTAATTCAGCACATCACACCCAGTGCCACTATAGGGAGAAGCCCTCTAAGCTTCTCATGGGTCGCCAGCTAAGGGCCCACTTAGACCGGCTACACCCCAATCATTCTGCCTCATTGCCCTCAGACTCCACAAACAAGATTCAGATTTATAGCGTAGGGGATATGCCCACAACTATCTTACCTCCTAGAGTCAAGGACGGTAGGAATTGGAGAAGGCATATTGGCCAACTCCGTGGCCACCACTCCAACTCCACTGTTAGACAACCAGAGGTAACTCCTGCCCGAATTAGCCCTACCCAAATGGAGCAAATACTCACTCCTTTCACAGCCAGCTGAAGCCCGAGGGTACCGGGGAACTTATCTGGTTTTGTTGCAGGCCCGCAGCAAGCTTGAGCGAACTGGCTCTAGAAGCTCCAGCCGCGGCCTGTGAAAGGTTCCAGGAGCTTCCACCAAGGTGAGCTGTGGAGCAAACAGGTCCATCCGACCTGTCCAAGGAAACCCCTCCTACTGAACTGTGCAGGTCAGGCAGAGCTACCCAAAAGCCCGCCTACCTGTGTGACTCCATAACTAGTAGGATTGTTCCATCCAAGAGGGGAGGGGTGTTAGATACTTGCTCTAACTACAGTGGTTTCCACCAAGGTCCTCTGTTCCGGCGGGAACAGAGGTTTAATCCTATTGGTCAAAGGGTCCGACAGCTCCCTGTAAAAGGGCTGCTGTCAGACTCAACCTTCGCTGGATTGTTCTCACTTGTTGTACTTAATAAAGAGCTGTTGTTACCGTTAAGCCTGTGTGTGCCTATCCATTACCCAATCTAACACCTCCAATATTATCTAACCTCCTTGGTTTCTTGTACTTCCTCTGAATATCAAGGGCAGATCCCACAAGAGGCTCTGGGATATGGTCTTTTCCCCACGTGGGATAAGGGTCTTTCCCCCAAGTAGTAGGACTGACTGGGAAGCATCTGGAGATCTTTTGCTTCTTAGACACATTCATAAGAAGCATTTCTTCCATTTCTCTGACTATGTCCCATATCTCAAAATGTCCTAAAATCAGATCATGGAGATAGAATGATATTCTTGGTGGTGATATGCTTGTTTGAGCAGAACTATACAGGATTCCAAAAATATGTCTTATTTCTGTCAGGGTTTTCATGATAGGGATCTTGGAGTCTTAGTGGACAACCAGTTAAATATGAGCTAACAATGTGTGGCAGCAGCCAAAAAAGTCAATACAATCCTAAATTGCATTAACAGAGGGATACAATCAAGATCAAGTGAGGTACTAATAACACCCTATAAAGCCCTAGTAAGGCCACACCTAGAGTACTGCATCCAGTTTTGGTCACCACACTATAAAAAAGATGTGGAGACAATAGAAAGAGTGCAGAGAAGAGCAACCAAGATGATTAGGGAACTGGAGGCTAAAACATATGAAGAACGGCTGCAGGAACTGGGCATTGATAATCTAGTGAAGAGAAGGACCAGAGGAGACATGATAGAAGTATTCCAATATCTCAGGGGCTGCTTCAGAGAGGATGGGGTCAAGCTATTTTCCAAGGCACCCGAAGGCCAGACAAGGAATAATGAATGGTAACTGAACAAGGAGAGATTCAACCTGGACATAAGGAGAAATTTTCTGACAGTGAAAACAATCAACCAAGATTGTTGCCTTCGGAAATTATGGGAGCTTCATCACTGGAGGCTTTCAAGAAGAGGTTGGGCTGCCATTGGTCAGAAATGGTGTAGGGTCTCCTGCTTGCGCAGGGGGTTGGACTAAATCAGAGGTCTTCAAACTTGGCGACTTTAAGACTTGTGGACTTCAACTCCCAGAATTCTCCATCCAGCTCTGCTCTGATGACTGGAGAATTCTGGGAGTTGCAATCCGCAAGTCTTAAAGTTGCCTAGTTTGGGGACCCCCCCAGACTGGATGATCTACAAGGTCCCTTCCAATTCTGTTAATAGGTTAAAGCTAGCCAAGGCAGGCTCTATGGTGACAATTTCAGGTAAGACAAAGTAAGAGTAGCTTTTAGCCTTTGCGATGTTGGGATGAATAATGCTCAGGATTTTAATTGCTGCAAACCTAGTCACAGAGAAGAGGGGGTCAACCTATTCCCAAAGTGATTGAGGGCAAGAGAAGAATAAATGAATGGAAGGGCATTAAAGAGAATTCCAACCTAGAACTCAGGAGACATTTTCCGACAATGAGAACAGTTAATCAATGGAATGACTTGTCTCCTGAAGCTACGGGTGGCCCATCAGTCTTGAAGAAGGGAGTGGACAACCACTTGTCCAGAATAGTATAGGATCTCCTGATTGTGCAGGAGGTTGGAGTAAAAAGACCTCCAGATTCCCTATAATTCTATGTCCTAATTTTTTAAGCAGACATTCTCTCTTGGAGTTGAATCCAGTCATGCATAGAGCAGACATAATAAAATTAATGAAATCTGATATTGTAGGTCACTTAAGTCCCGTTGATTTTAAGGTGCAGTGCATACTTTAACCACAGTGAAACCAAGTCCCAAGTGTGACTTGAGAAATGCTTTTTCTATTGTTTCCTTTCCAAGCAGGAGGAGGAACTAGTCTCACAACCAAGGAGAGGGGGGGGGAGAAGGAGGGAGGGAGGGGGAGAGATGGGGAGGGAGAGAGATGGAGAAGTGGGAGGAAGAGAGAGGGGGAGAGAGGGAGGGAGAGAGGGGAAGAGAGGGAGGGAGAGAGATGGGAGGGATGGGGAGAGTGGGATGGGAAGGGGGAGAGTGGGAGAAAGAGGGAGGGAGAGGAGGGAGGGAGAGGGAAGGAGAGAGGGAAGGGAGAGGAAGAGAGAGGGGGAGAGAGGGAGGAAGAGGGAGGGAGGGAGAGGGAGAGAGGGAGGGTGAGAGGGAGGGAGGGGAGTGGGAGAGGAGGGGGGAGGGAGGGAGATAGAGAAGGGGGAGGAAAAGAGAGGGAGGGAGGGAGAGAGGGAGGGAGAGAGAGGGGGGAGGGAGAAACTTGTTCAAGCTATTGTTCACCAAATACTGTAATTTTCGGCTGTCACAATTATATAAAAACACGATCAAATTTTGACTTATAACACCAGTGCAGAAATGTAGCCTGGCTGGCTGTGGTTGCATTGCCAGATCTGTTAAATTCCTTAGATTGTTTTCATTTTCCAAAAAGTGAGAGACAAAACATACCATTAAAATTTTAACAGCCTCAAACACTATTTTTATAGCTTATTAATTATACCAAAGAAGCACAACTAATTAGTTTAATGGGCAGCCTTGTGTATGCAAGTAACATTAAATAGATAACTAAAGTAAATTAACATGCAAAATTGCTGTTGTTTCTATGGCCAACAGAAGTGATATATTGCAAGGAAAGAAATATAGTTGTTCCAATTGACAATAAAAAAGAAAAGCTTTCTCCATTGTTTTCATTTTTAATTTTATTCCCTTAATGGTTATTACAATGCATTTAATCTTTCCTTCCCTTCCCTTTCTTCCCTTCCCTTCCCTTCCCTCCCTTCCTCTCCTCTCGTCTAACTTCCCTTTACTTTCCCTTTCTTCCCCATCCCCCTTCCCCTTCCTCCCCTTTCTTTCCTTTCCTTCCCCTTTTCTCCCCTTCTGATCGTTCCCTCCCCTTCCCTTCCCTTTCCCTCCCCTCCCCTTACTTTTCCTTCAATTCCCTCCCCTCTTCTCCCCTTACTTTCCCTTTCTTCCCCCCTCCCTATCCTCCCCTTGCTTTACCTTCCTTCCTTTTTTCTCCCCTTCTGACCGTTCCCTCCTCACTTCCCTCCTCCTTCCCTCCTCTTACTTTTCCTCTCATCCCCTCCTTTCCTTCTCTTCCCTTCCTTTCCCTTCCTTCCTCTCCCCTCCCCTTCCTTTCCCTTCTTTCCTATCCCCTTCCTACCATTCCCTCCCCATATCTTCCCTCCCCTCCCCACCTCTCCTCTCCCATCCCATTCCTTTCCCTTTCTTTCTCCCTCTTTACTTTACTTTACTTTTATTTAGATTTTTATACCGCCCCCTCTCCCCAAAGGGACTCGGGGTGGTGTACAGTCAAATAAAAACACATCAATAAATAGAAAATACAAACACAAAGAGGAGGCAATAAGAAACTGTACATATCTGAAGTAAAGTAGTTAAAAGCAATATTTAAATACCCTAAAAATACCCAATTAAAATATCTGCCAGGAGGTAGAATAAAACTATAAATGGGCCAGGCCGGCTAAACGGAACAGGTGAGTCTTCAGTTTTTGTCGAAAGGAGCGGAAGTCGGTGGTGGTTCTGATATCGGGGGGGGGGGGGTAGGTCATTCCAGAGGGTTGGGCCCATCACAGAGAAGGCTCTACTCCTAGGCGCCGCCCGTTGGCATTGCTTAGTGGACGGCACCAGGAGGAGTCCCTCCCTGTGGGAGCGAATCGGTCGCAGGGATGTATGAGGTAAGATGCGATCCCGTAGGTAACTAGGTCCTGAGCCATGGAGCGCTTTAAAGATAGTAATTAACACCTTGAAACGCACTCGAAAGACCACAGGCAGCCAATGCAGCTCACGCAGGAGCGGTGTTACGTGGGAGTACCTAGTACTCCCCATAATAGCCCGCGCGGCTGCGTTCTGGACTAGCTGCAGTCTTCGAGTCTTCGAGTCTCCATGGTAGCCAACTATACTTCCAGTGGCAGTGTTTGCTAAACTCAAGTCTCCCCAAGTCCCCAAATATCAAAAGCACCATAGATCCACAAAGTACTGAATTCACACCACAAAGCCAGCCCCTTAGCAGCAAAACAGAATGCAGCTGCGTGTTGTAGTTGAAGTTATGATTCAGTTTACTTAATATCAAGACAGGTTAATTTTATCATGACATTCATTCAAAAGAAGAAGAACAAATGAAACCAAATGCAGAATATGAGAGTAAAAGAAACAGTGTTTTATCCAGGCAGGTCCATGGGGTTTAAGATTGGGCCATATGTTTCTATAAAACCCTAATTTACAGCATGTAACATGTCGCGGTGGCTCAGTGGCTAAGACGCTGAGCTTGTCAATCAGAAATGTTGGCAGTTTGGCAGTTTGAATCCCTAGCGCCACATAAAGGAGTGAGCTCCCGTTACTTGTCCCAGCTTCTGTCAACCTAGCAGTTCAAAAGCATGTAAAAATGCAAGTAGAAAAAGAGAAACAACCTTTGCCTCCGTGCGCCTTCAGCATTTAGTCATGCTGGCCAGATGACCATGGAGACATCTTCAGGCAGTGCTGACTCTTTGGCTTTGAAATGGAGATGAGCACCGGCCTCTAGAGTCGGGAAAGACTAGCACGTATGTCCGAGGGGAACCTTTACCTATCATGTCGCAGCAAATAATCCAATCGCATTTGTAGCTCTATGATCAGCTTTGTGACAGTTCTTTTCTCCTGGTTAATAATTCAGAATGCACACTTTTCTCTCCAAATAGCATGTTGCCAGCATTCCAGAAATCCACGCAAAGAAGTGATTTGCTCTTTAATTCGATCGGAGCCTCCTTGGGCACAAGGGCGATTTTGAGAACGCCGCGTCTCACTCAGAGACAGGATTTGTCTCAACCCGTAATAGAATCGTTTTATTCTCCTGGAAGTCAACATGCTGTTTTGATCAAGCGAGGCATAATTTCATCAATCTCTTTCTGGCGTCGACATACCGAAGGAAAGCAACGGCTATAAAACTAGGTTCTCGGTTTCTCGACGTGAAACAATTCACTCAAATATCTGTCATCTTCAAAGGAAATGCCATGGCTAAGTGATGGAGCTTGTGTTCACCCATTTCAAAGAAGTTCAGGAGTATCCATGGGGAAAAACAACAACATGATTGCTCTGAAGTTGTTCCAAAAGGGGAGTCACCCATATGTCTCCACTAATGAGTGTAAAAAATTGGTGACATGTAGGATATGCCCAGGAGTGGCATCCTACCAGTTTAACAACCGGTTCGCTGTGTCCATGCTAATGTGCCTGACATGCATTGCGCACTGCACACTGCGCACTGCGCACTGAGTTGACAGGAAAACAGCTGAGGCACTGCAATCCACTCTGTCATGCCGATCATCTGGGCTAAAAAAACAAGGAAATAAAGGTGAGTATAAGCCAGGGACAGGTAGGCGAGTGCAGCCACCAGAAGGTTGAGGTGAACTGGTTCTCTCTCAGCTGATCTTCAGAGCTACCGGTTCGGCCCATTTCAGGATAGGATCCTACCCCTGGATATGCCCCAAGGGAGGTTGAACAAGTGAAAGCTAAGATAGAACATATAGCGCTGGTGTCAAGGCTCTGAGTAACGAACCCAGGCAAATCAGGACTCCGAGGCTAGGATCTTCCTCAAAGAACGTTTTTATTAGGTACATCATACCAGCTTGCTTAAGTGTAAAACCAACTCTAAATATTTCCCATGGTTCCTGTAGAATCAAATTAGAAAATAACTCCCTCCCCAAATGTCACACGTCATGTTGGCCAATTGGGTCCACTGGCGGGCTCTCCAGGCACTCCTCCCAGACTTTATCCATCACTTGTAGAGATGACCTTGGGTCCCACGAGAAAGCTCTGTGTTGTGTCC
>NC_138550.1:163735400-163790400 GCF_964273705.1 Natrix helvetica | reverse complement strand
TGGTGTCAGGGTTCCAAATAGCATCCAAAAGTAAATCAGAGTCCGAGACAAAGCATTGCTCAAAGTTCCAATTTATGAAGAGAGCCATGTTGGCACATCTGGGAAAACCCGAATCTGAAGGCTTCCCGGTTTTCCCCACCCAATTGAAAGTTCAAGATCTTGCCCCCACACCCACAAGTCCATCACATGGTCCAATCTCCCACTGCCATGCTGGCAGTTCCACCCATCCAGTTCCGGTCAGGTGCAGAGATGCAAAGACAAAGGATGACCTTGGCTTTCTAGAAAGAATTTTGTTTTGGCTACATAGCATCTAACCCCATGCAATCCCTCCTCCCATTTTCCCACCATAGAAAATACATAGTAGAATAATAGCGTGATTTTTGGATCTCTGCCATGCATGCACAGGGGGCGGGGCGCATGCGGGACATGCACATGCATGGGCAGGGGTTGTGCATGCATGTGTGGGGGCAGAGGGAACACACAAGGGTGCAGCGCACACCTGCCCCCTGTGCCCCATTTTTGGTCCCAGGACACTTTAGGGAGGCCTGCTAGGCCCAAAACAGACTGTGAGGGGTGGTGGTGTCATGCATGAATGCACGGGGGGATTGTGGGGGGGGGGTTGTGGGGGGTTGTGCATGCATGTGCAGGGGGCAGGATGCGCAGGGGAAGGCACACATTGCATTATGGGTGTGGGTTCACAGCAACAAAAAAATTAGCCATTGTTGAACTAGACTATTCTCATATTTATTCTTCATTATAGCCTTGGAATCCACTGGCTTGCAAATTTCAATTACAGGCTGGAAGATTCCAGAAAAACATAATGAACCTAGCAGGAGAGCACAAAGAATCTCAAAGACACTTTTTCAAGAGGCAACCAGACAACAGTTCATACCAATCTTTGGGTGGGCGGTAGGGGAAGGCTAATTTGTGAAGAAGTCACTATCCAACTTATCTTTTTACGGCAGATCAAGGTTACTTTAATGGGACGCCACACATACAGGAAGCATTTCTGTTTGTCTTCAAACGTCGGATTAAACCACATCACTCATCCCATAATTTGATCCTTAAAGCTCCTTACTGCACATTCCTGAGAGATGCTACATTTTTTACTGAGACATTACCATATTCAAAAAACGATGTCGTTAGAAGCCAATCCTCTCAGTAAAAGATGGGTTGAGTAACAGTTTGGGATGCCGTTGGTTTTATTTATTTTATTGATAAAGGTCTTCATTTGACAGGCAGTGAACCTTCCCCAAACAGCAATTTAATAGGGATTATCCAATCATCCTTGTTTTAAATGCTGGTCAAAACTTTCGTGGTGGAGCCCGTCTGTCACACTGCTTAATCACGAGGGGACTGAGAGGCTAAAACACCGTCACACTTGTCTCCGCAAGATCTTTTGTCATAAGCCAAGATTATTCCCCGCAGCATTAATCATGCAAGCAGGTCTTCAGCATGGCATTATCCCCAAGGGATATGAATTACCCACAAGGCCCTGAGGTCATTCACAGGGCTTCATAACACCCAGAATAACCACCGTCATAAGCATTTGCCATGCAGGATGAGAAGTAAATAAGACATTGGACGTTCAGCTGGGAAAGGCCCTCTACCTTGGCTTAGATGCCGGAAAAGCTGCTTAAATACATCCCAGAGGAAGCATCAGGTAAAACAAAGACCTGCTTGTCGAAACTTTGCCATGCTTTACCTGACTTAACCCAAACAGACTCATCAAGAGTCTCTTAATCTTTTGACAGTGCTATGAACGTAGCATTACAACTGACATCAATATATATATAAATCCACAACTTCTGGAGGAAAGTCATTCCACTGATTAATTGTTGTAACTGTCAGGAAATTTCTCCTCAGTTCTAGGTTGCTTCTCTCCTTGATCAGTTTCCACCTCTTGCTTCCTGTCCTGCCTTCAGGTGCTTTGGAGAATAGGTTGACCCCCGCCCCCTCTTCTTCGTGGCAGCCCCTGAGATGTTGAAAGCTATGTGCAGAGAAGATCAACAAAGATGATTAGGGGATTGGAGGCTAAAATATATATGAAGAACAGTTGCAGGAACTGGGTATAGTTTAATGAAAAGAAGGACTAGGGGAGACATGATAGGAGTCTTCCAATATCTCAGGGGCTGCCACAAAGAAGAGGGAGTCAAGCTATTCCCCAAACCACCTGAGGGCAGGACAAGAAGCAATGGGTGGAGACTAATCAAGGAGAGAAGTAATTTAGAACTAAGGAGAAATTTCCTGACCGACAGAATAGTTAATCAGAGGAAGAACTTTTAAGAAGTTTTTAAGAAGATGTTGCAAAACCATTTGTCTGAAGTGATGTAGCATTTCCTGCAGGGGCCTAGAAGACCTCCAAGGTCCCTTCCAACTTTGTTATTCTAAGTGTGCTGTCATATTTCCCCTAGTCCCTCTTTTCACTAGACTAGACATATCTAATTCCAGAAACCGTTCTTCATATGTTTTAGCCCCTTATCATTTCTGTTGCTCTTCTCTGCACTATTTCTAGAGCAGGGGTGTCAAACATGATTTCATTGTGGGCCACATCAGAGTTGTGTTTGACCTTGAGGGGCCTGGGTGGGTGTGGCCAGCTCAATGTGACTCATGTCCAGGGCGCAGGTGGTATCCCGAAACCTTCGCCAGTGAAAATGGCCTCTTGCAACCCTCTGCCATTGGCGGGCCACAACAACAACAACCTTCTGGTTTGAGGACTAGAATTCACAGTCTCCTGGTGATTGGCCCAAAGTCACCCAGGAGCTTTCATGCCCAAAGTGAGACTAACAATCTCCTGGTTTCTGGCTTTTAACCATTATACCAAACTGGTTTTCACACCACACATAGGCCAAGAAGAATGTCCAATGTCAAGTCACGCCAGAAAACCTACCTAGACACAGGTCCAGTTCTGAGCTAAGGCCAAGCAGACACTCACCTGGAAGTGCCAAATTTTAATGAGGGCCAACAATTGAAACTCTTTCAAAAAGCTCAATTTCTTTAAAAAGCAAAACAACAACAACAACAAGAAGAACCCAGTAACAGCAAACCATTGTTCGATTTGCAGGTCTTTGCATTTTGTTATCTTATCCAGTTGCTTCTCTTCTTTTCTGCTCTCTTTAGATATCACCACGTCTGTCCACTATTCAGCCTTTTTTGTCTTTCTTATCGACAATCGGGATTCCTTTTTTTTTTGCGTTTTCTTCTTGACCAGCTGTCCCTGTTTTAAAATCTTATACCTGGAAGAATAGTTTAATGCGATGGAGGCTATTTCTTCCCCATCCTTTCTCCTTCCCAGCTTTGCTCATCCAAGAAGGGAAAACCAAACAGAAATGATATTATTATTATTATTATTATTATTATTATTATTATTATTATTATTATTATTATTATTATTATTATTATTATTATTACCACTTGATCAGCGGGTGCAGCAAAATTTCAGAAACTGACTACCTACAATGCCATGATCATGTTGCTAAGATTATTCACTGGAAATTGTGCCAAAAGTTTGGATTTGAGTACAGCAAAAACCACTGGGACCATCAGGTTGAGAAGGCTTTAGAGAATGAGAAAGTCAAGATCTTGTGGGACTTCAGAATTCAGACTGACAGGCACTTGGCCTACAACACACCTGACATAACAATAGTTGAAAAGAAAAAAGTATGGTTCGTTGACATTGCAATACCTGGTGATGCACGAATTGAAGATAAACAGCAAGAAAAAAATCACAAAATACCGGGACTTGCAAATTGGGGTTGAGCGACTGTGGAAAAAGAAATCATGTGTTGTCCCAATTGTAATTGGAGCCCTTGGAGCAATACCTAAAGGGCTACCTCGCTATTTGGAAATTCTAAATTTACCTGTCTTGAACATTCTGACTCTACAAAAAACCACCCTACTTGGAACAGCTTATATCCTCCGACGTTACCTTAACAGTTCCTAGGTCCTTGGTTAGGACTCGAGCTGTTAGGCTACCAACCAGCCCCAAAGGTTGTGAATCTCACCAAAGATTAACCTAATAATAATAATAATAATAATAATAATAATAATAATAATAATAATAATAATAATAATAATAGTAGTAGTAGTAGTAGTAGTAGTAGTAGTAGTAGTAGTAGTAGTAGTAATAGTAATAGTAGTAATAATAATAATACGAGAAGGAACATGAAAAAGTCACGAAATACCAGGACTTAAAAATTGAAATCCAACGATTATGGCACAAACCAGCAGTGGTAATTCCAGTGGTAATCGGCACACTGGGTGCTGTTTCCAAAAGCACTGGAATTACATTTAAAACAGTTAGAACTTGACAAAATCACCATCAGTCAAATGCAAAAAGTTGCACTGCTTGGATCCGCACACATATTACGAAAATACGTTACGACGTCCTAGGCCCCTGGGTGGGGCCCGACTAGTAATTAATGCCAAATCCAGCGAAACAACTGGCCGCTGTGATACACTTCTGTTGATGCAATAACAACAACAACAACAACAACAATATAACAACAACAACAACAACAACAACAACAACAATATCCTCTTGCAATAAATACGGTCCAAGCCAGCTGGATGATTTGCATTAAGGAAACAAGAGCCAAACGCTTGATAGAAACAAAGGCTGCGTTTGGTGAGAAGAAATAGCTTAAAGCAGGTTAACCTTGCACAATTCCACTCTTCCCGTTTGTCCATGGTGTGATTAACAGTAAGCTCCACAATTGCTTTATATATATTTTTAAAATGGTCTTGGTTTTTGATCTCCCCAAACATAGCCTTTCATTATGTAAATCAGTGCTGAGGGATCAGCTCCCTTTCTCTCTTGTTTGTTTATATTGCAGATAAATTAAAGATTTTTTTTCTCTCTCTCTCCTTTTCCCCCCCTCCCTTTTTGGCAGCACCAGTGTGTTTCCTCCAGGAGTCATATGCTTTTGATTAATCACACATAATTGGTAGGCAACATGTGGGTTAAAGTAATTTCATACCAATCACTTCCTATTATTTAAGATTGCTTTGACAAGTTGCTGTGTCTGGTTCATCGAGAGCCCTGGGGTGAGGCTGAACAATCCTGCTATGAGTGTGTGTGTGTGTGTGTGTGTGTGTGTGTTCCAGCCAAAACAGGATAACCTTAAGAAGACAAAGTTGTTTAAAGAGCCTGGAGTTTTTTGGTTTTTTTCTGCAGGTGGAACTAAGGAAAAGTGGGAAGGGGAACACTAACTTTCTGGTTTAGGGCACCTGTTCCTGAATGATAAGGTTGAAGACCGCAAATAAATGCTAAAAGATAGGGAAGTTCAGACAGTCCTTAATTTACAACTGTTCATATAATGACTGTTCGAAGGGGATCACATGAGCCCGGTGTAAGGGCTCCAAATAGCATCCAAAAGTAAATCAGAGTCCAAGGCAAAGGATTCCTCAAAGTTCTAATTTATTAAGAGAGCCATGTTGGCACATCTGGGAAACCTGAATCTGAAAGCTTCCCAGTTTTTCCCACCCAGTTGAAAGTTCAAGATCTTGCCTGCACACCCACAAGTCCAGTGGTTCTCAACCTCAGGACCCCTTTGGGGGTCGAATGACCCTTTCACAGGGGTCGCCTAAGACCAATGGAAAACACATATTTTTGATGGTCTTAGGAACCGAGACACCAGTTTTATGGTGGGGGAGGTCACCACAACATGAGGAACACCCACAAGTCCATCACATGGTCCAATCTTCCACTGCTACTGATAGGAATGTAAGCTAACAGTTGGGTCAGCAATATATAAACCAGGATAGTAGTACTGTTTCTTTAAGTACTGCTAAAATGTGATTGGCTGCTGTTACTTCAAGCAGCCATAAGATGGAGCAAGAATGACTGTTAGCTCTCTGTTTGTTAGATGCTGATCGGTGATACTGCTGGATACTGTATCTTGAGTTACTGTGTTTTTGCTACTATTAGCGACTTTGCGTGCTGAACTGAGTATATGATACTGAACTGTGTTCGTTGGATAACTGAGAACATTGATAATTGACTGACTGAACCGTGTATGACTTGTACTGTTTGATGAACTCTGAATACTTCTATTTTCCACATAAGTAAAATACTATTACTTTTACTATTCAGTATCCCTGTATGCTGGTTTGTGCGTGTTCTTCCATACCACTCTCATTACGCTTCTCTGCACACTCACTCTCCTAACGGGGAGCTTACTTATCTAACAGCTACAAAGACAGATTCCTCCCATCCAGTTCCAGCCAGGGGCAGAGACAAAGTCGACCTTGACTTTCTAAGAAGAATGTTATTATGGTTACATGTTACCCAACTCCACACCATCCCCCCTCTCAGTTTCCCACGATAGAAAGTGTGGCAGGTCTGAAGTCCAAAAAGAAAAGGTGGCTTGCAGACATGACAGCCGGGACACTACAGCTGTCATAAATATGAGTCAGTGGTCAAGCATCACAATTTTGATCACCTGACCATGCTGCAATGGTTGTAAGTGTGAAAAAAGGTCCTACGTCTCTTTTTTTCAGTGCCATTGTAACTTTGAATGGTCACTAGATAAACTGTTGTAAGCTGAGGACTCTCTGCACCCTATTTGAAAAGAAAGAACAACATTTAGAGACATTTTAATGATGGCCATTTCAGCAGACTTCGGATGAACTGATGTTGGCTACTATTTCAGCGCACTCTGCAAAAATTAGAAATGAAATAAATTCAACACAACCTGAAGATCAAATGAAGAGGCTTTTGTCCCTCATTTCAGGTAGTCCTCGACTTACAACAGTTCATTTAGTCACCATTCAAAGTGACAGTGGCACTGAAAAAAGTGACTGACAACCATTTTTCAGCAGCATTCCCATGGTCACATGATTTACATTCAGATCAGGGGAGGGTTCCTGCCAGTTCTAACTTCTTCTATAGAAGAGTTCCACAAATCTACAGTGCCATTTAGAACCGGTTCCAGCTCCCTCCCACCACCCATCCACACATCACCAAGATGAAGAGCGAGAGGAAGAATTCTGGGAGTTGAAGTCCACAAGTCTTAAAGCTGTCAAGTTTGAATACTTTTTTTTCTAAAGGGTTAGGGGTGCAAGGGTCTTGTAACTTGACAGCTTTAAGACTTGCACACTTCATTGCCAGAGTTCCAGAGCCAACATGACTGGAGGAGGAAATCTGGGAGTTGAAGTCCACAAGTCTTAAAGCTGTCAAGGTTGAACACCCCTGGTTTTTTTTTCTAAAGGGTTAGGGGTGCAAGGGTCTTGTAACTTGACAGCTTTAAGACTTGCACACTTCAATGCCAGAGTTCCTGAGCCAACTTGACTGCAGGAGGAATTCTGGGAGTTGAAGTCCACAAGTCTTAAAGCTGTCAAGTTTGAACACCCCTGGGGTTTTTTTTCTAAAGGGTTAGGGGTGTGAGGGTCTTGTAACTTGACAGCTTTAAGACTTGCGTGCTTCAAATGCCAGAGTTTCTGAGCCAACATTTTGGTTGCTAAGCAAGAGCGTTGTTAAGTGTGTTTCACCACATTTTACAAGTTGGCCATGCCCACCCAGTCACATGACTGCCAAGCCACTCCCACTCAGTCACATGGCTGGCAAGCCACTCCCACAAAGTAGGCCACACCTACAGAAGAGGTTCTAAAACAATTTGAAACCCACCACTGATTCAGATGCTTGACAACTAACTCACATTCATGACGGTGGCAGCATCCAGGGGTCATGGGGTCCCCCTTTGCAACCTTCTAACAAGCCAACTCAAATGGGAAAACCAGATTCACTTAACAACTGTGTTACCGAGTTCACAGCCCCAGCCATTCATTTAACAAGCATGGCAAGAGAAGTTGTGAAATGGGCCAAAATTCACTGAACAGATTTCTCACTTAGCAACATAAATTCGGGGCTCAATGGTCTTGCTCTGAAATGACACTTTGAAAACCCAAAGGAATCTTTTGGGGAGGTTCTTGCTATTGTGTTTGCCCAAAAATACAACCTACTCAGAAAGTAAGTCGTAGCTTGATTTGTACACATGCGCCCAATATAAGCCCTACCCCCCAAATAAGCCCTAATTAAGACCCCACTCCAGGGTGAACAGGTAAAAATTAAGCTAGGGTGGGGATGGGGGGGGTGGAGCTTTCCTACTACTTACCGTATTTTTTGGAGTATAAGATGCTCCGAAGTATAAGACGCAACAAGCTTTTGGGGAGGAAAACAAGGGGGGGAGGAAATCTGCCTCTGCCTCCCAGCAATTTGCCTTCTTGTAACAAATAGCAAACAGTACAAAAGATATACACTGTTTGTGGTATTACATTTCAGACTATACTTGTACAGAAGCTGCTAAAATTGATGTGGCTTTCTGGAAGTATATGTTATTCTCTCTTATTTAAAAGAAAATACAATAGCACTGGGCCTCTTCACACCTGAAAAATGCTCCGATGCTAAGAGGTTAGACTGAGGAAGAGAAGGGGATAAGATAGGTCTGGGAGTTTAGACATTCTACTTCCCCTCTCCACCTGAAAGTGTTTATTTTAAAAAGCTTCTTCATTTTGTTCAGTTGCCTAGAATAATAATAAAGCAGTCTTTAAAAAATAAGTCTAATAGTTTGAACAAACTATAGGCATTTATAGTTATTGACTTACAGTACCTCCTTGCAGCAAACAGCAAACAGCCTGTTTTAGTTTAGCCTAATTAGAAGGGGGAAAATCTGCCTCTGCCTCCCAGCAATTTGCCCCTTGCAGCAAACAGCCAACAGCCTGTTTCAGTTTAGCTTGATTAGAAGAAAAAAAATCTGAAGGCCTCTGTAGCCAATAACAGCTGTTATCATCTGCAGAGGCCTTTAGGAAAGCCTTGCCAGTTGAAGAAGTTCCTGAAGGCTCCTGACAGAGAAAAGGGCTAGCTGTCAAATGGGGCGGTGCTAAATTTGTAAATAGTTGTCTAATAAAGAGCTATTGTTTGTCACTCAAGCCTGAGTCTGTCTCCTCCATTTACCCAATCTAACACCGGGAATGACGCATGCAAGTCATACAAGTCAGTAGATGACATCCCCCCTGTTAGGAATGTAAGCTAACGGTTGGGTCAGCAATATATAAGCTGTGAGAGTAGTACTGTTTCTTTAAGTACTGCTGTAATGGGATTGGTTGCTGTTACCTCAAGCAGCCATAAGATGGAGCCAAAATGACTGTTAGCTCTCTGTTTGTTAGATGCTGACCGGTGGATGCTTGTTAGATGTATCGTGAGTTACTGTGAGTTTTGCTACTGTTAGCGACTTTGTGTGCTGAACTGATTATATGATACTAGACTGTGTTCGATGGATAACTGACTGACTGAATCATGTGTAAATTGAACCCTGAATACCTCTATTTTCCACATAAGTAAAAGTAAAATACTATTACTTTTACTATTCAGTATCCCTGTATGCTGGTTTGTGCGTGTTCTTTCACACCACTCTCATTACGCTTCTCTGCACACTTGCTCTCCTAACGGGGAGCTCACCTAACACTCCCCACCGAAAATAAGACCTGGTGCCTTTTTTGATGCCCAAAATAATATAAAACAGGGTCTTATTTTCAAGGAAACACAGTAGAATAAAGTAAGGCTACATACAAGCTTCAAATCATGGAGGCAGGATTATAAAACTAAAGGGAGTTCCTATATTTGTTCTCTTACAATTTCCTACATGTTTGTAGGAGAAGTGCAGACAGGGCTAAGTCATGGAATCACTTCAAGTGATCTTGATTTTATGCCTGTGTTAATGCAGCCTAGAACTGTGTTGGCTTTTTTGGCACACTCCTGGGTCATATTTAAATGATTCTCCACTCTTCCTAAGAGAGTTTGCTGGGATTCAAGGTCAGAAATGAATGCTCATAAATACACACACACACACACACACACACACACACACCAGGGGTGGGTTGCTGCAGGCATTACTGCCAGATCAGCGTGCAAAACATTTTGCACACGCATATGCATTTGCATCTAAAAAGGTTTGCACATGCGCACAAAATGTTTAAAAAGGGGGGAAAGTACATTTCTGCAGTGAAAATTGTTCTGCGCATGTGCAGAACTGAAAACCAAGATGGAGAACTGGTTAAGGGGCTGCCGGTTCCAGCGACCCAGGCTTCCAAGTTACTACTGGTTCAGCCGAACTGGTCCGAACTGGTAGGAACTCACCTCTGACACACACACACCATTTGTTTGTGAGATGTCTAAACAAAGAGCAACAGTGCAGTGGAATATAGTCTGGATTCCCAGGAGGGAGGAGTCCCTTCGGGGAGAGGGGGTGGTCTATAAATCAAATAAACTTAAACTTAACTTACGTTCAAGAGGACCAAGAGACAGCAAAATTTATATAATTTGGTTGGGAGGAAGAGGATCAAGATAGCTCCTCTTTAGCACTTCACAGGGTATAACTTTAATGACGCAAGTAGTTGCTTTAGTTTTACAAGGTTTTTATGTATAAAGATGCTGAGCTTGACAATCAGAAAGATCGGCAGTTCGAATCCCTAGTGCTGAATAATGGAGTGAGCTCCCGTTACTTGTCCCAGCTTCTGCCAACCTAGCAGTTCAAAAGCACGTAAAAAATTCAAGTAGAAAAATGGGAACCACCTTTGGTGGGAAGGTAACAGTGTTCCGTGCGTCTTGGGCATTTAGTCATGCTGGGCACATGACCACGGAAACGGCTTCGGACAGTGCTGGCTCTTCGGCTTTGAAACAGAGATGAGCACTGCCCCCTAGAGTCTGGAATGACTAGCACATATGTGCGAGGGGAACCTTTACCTTTACCTATCTCTGTGTTCCCTTCTTGGTTTTTGGAAGCTGAGAAAAGGTGTGTAAAAGTTGAATATTCTGTAAGAACTCACTCTATGGCTGCTGTTGCTTTTAAAAAAAATGCATTGCCTTTTTGTTACTTCTTCAAAGTATCTGTTGGAGAAAATTGTACAGAAAAGAATATATTCAGGGTGGGGAAATGTGCATTAATTAATAACTTTAACAGTTGTGTACCATAGGGGAGGTTTTGCATAATAATTGTGGATGAAAGGGTTGTGATTTGTTTTATGAACTCTTAAAGTAGATATTTTTCAAAAGAAAAAAAATATGGCTCAGAATATTGCTTTAGGTATGTGGACAGTAAAATGGCCTTTGTGTTTCTAAATTTCCTGAACTAAATAGCAATCTTAGATGAAAAGATAGGCATTAAAATGTAAGTTGTAAGATGGTGTGTATATGCCTTAGGGGGAAAAGTATGTATTTCTGCGTATTTCTGAAAGAAAGATTTAGAAACATGTTTAGAAAGCTATATTTAGCAGAAAACAAGCCAACCTACATTTGACATAATCAAGTAATATAGATAGCTCTTCTACTAAGCTTTATAACACTGCTGTGATTAAGGATGAGAAGGACCATCTATCAAAGAATATATATACATGAAATTGACAAGGGTACAATAGACTTGTGAACATTTATCACTAAGCTGAATAGAGGAAGAAGGGAAATCAGAACAATTATTTATTATGGATTAGTTAGACAGATATCTTGCCCTCATTGAGTTCCTAGATTCATTCCGAGGTTCTTCAAACTGGACTGAAACCTTTGAATAACCTTGCTAAGCAATGTAGACAATCCTTGAGCTAGGTGGGCCAGTAGTCTGAAACAAAATAAAATCTGCAATAGCAGTAGCACTTAGACTTATATACCACTTCACGGTGCTTTTACAGCCCTCTCTAAATGGTTTACAGAGTCAGCCTATTGCCCCCCACAATCTGGACCCTCATTTTACCCACCTCGGAAGAATGGAAGGCTGAGTCAATCTCAAGTCGGTGAGATTCGATCTGCCAAATTGCAGTCAGCTGGCAGTCAGCAGAAGTAGCCTGCAGTACTGCACTCTAACCACTGCGCCACCACAGCTGTCTATGGGGATCGTGTAAGTAACATGCCAAAAATCTGTTCAGTTGTGGGTTCCTAGGTCCTCTCTGACTTAAGTTATTTTCTTGCAGACTTTTCATTGCCAAACACGGCGACATCATCAGTACTAGAAGGGATCAGAACTAGGATTAAAACACTGTGTTAAAAACTGTGAAAACTGTGGTTTCAATTTTGAGGCTAATGTTATCCTTAAAAAATATATGGGAATCTATATATATAAAAGCAAAACACCACTCGTACATCATCACCAAATCTCCAGAATCGTAAAGCCTACAAACCTGAAATTTGGCAAGTATGTTCCTCTTGGCTTCTAGGTGTTCGCTAAGAAAGGATTTTTCAAAATGATAATCAGATCATTAGTATTTCTTACATTATTATTAACACACTCTGATGCTAAGGAGTTAGATGTTCTACTCCCCCTCCCCACCTGAAAAGAACTCTGTTCCAACTGCCACTTGGTTGTGGGCATGGCCAGAACATGACTCATCTGGCCTGTGGGCTGGGAGTTTAGACATTCTAGTCCCCCTCCCCACCTGAAAAGCACTCTGATGCTAAGAAGTTAGACTGAGGGAGAGAAGGGGATAAGATAGGAGAGGCCTCTGTGGGGCAAGCCTGAGGGAAAGAAGGAGATGAGATTATAATGAGAGCAGACCCCACCCCCTTCTAGCACTGATGTTGTTTACCTATGAAATGTCTGCAAGAAAGCAACCAAACTCAGAGAACATGAAGGACCACACAATTTAACCATGAGCTACAAATATTCTATTCTATTGGTATCTTTTCAATTTCAAGTTTGGGAAAGCACTAATGTTGTCTAGACGTTGGGATGCTGAACTGTCCCTCCCCATGTTCATAATATTCTTTCTTCAAAGCCAACAACAGATTGCTTAATGAACACCTGAAGCCAAATTCTTGCCCATTAAAACCTATTTATTCTTCGTGGTTAAGCAGCTATTTTGGAATCATATTGAGCTGTACATAGATGGATTTTGGCAGGCTAGGCAGATGCTTGCTTCCTACTACCATCCATTCAAATCATTTCTTAGGCAATTAGTCCAATAAAGCTAACTATACCTTTTGGGGGCTGGTCAGGGCATTTGATGAATCTTAGAATTCATAAAATAATGGAGTTGGAAGGGACCTTGGAGGTCTTCTAGTCCAATCATCTGCTTGAGCAAGAGACCCTATGTTGTTTCAGACAAATAAAATTAGAATAGAATAGAATAGAAGAAAAGTTGGAAGGTACCTTGGAGATCTTCTAGTCCAACCCCCTGCTCAGGTTGGAAACCTTATACCATTTCAGACAAATGGTTGTCCAATCTCTTCTTAAAAACTTCCAATGTTGGAGAATTCATAACTTCTGGAGGCAAGCTGTTCCGCTGATTAATTGTTCTAATTGTCAGGAAATTTCTCCTTAGTTCTAGGTTGATTCTCTCCTTGATTAGTTTCCATTCATTGCTTCTTGTCCTGTCCTCAGGTGCTTTGGAGAACAGCTTGATCCCTCTTCTTTGTGGCAATCCCTGAGATATTGGAACACCACTATCATGTCACTCCTAGTCCTTTTTTTTTCATTATACTAGACATACCCAATTCCAGCAACCATTCTTTATTTGTTTTAGCCTCCAGTCCCCTAATCATCTTGGTTGCTCTTCTCTGCACTCTTTCCAGAGTCTCTACATCTTTTTTTTAATAATATGGTGACCAAAACTGAATGCAGTATTCCAAGGGTGGCCTTACCAAGGCATTATAATTTGGTATTAACACTTCCCATGATCTTGATTCTACCCCTCTGTTAATTTTCCTTGAAGACATTTCTCTTCCCATCCAAGACGAGTCTTTAGTTCACTTCTTGGATGAGAGGTGAAATGTCTTCAAGGAAAAACAAAGGAAGTGCAGTTGCTTTTTTTAAAAGGTACCTTTGGGACAACCATGACCTGGATAACTGCACATTTCTATAGATATTTCTGTATATGAAAAATATAAGCATGCATATATACTCCCTACTTAGTTTGGGCCCCTTTTGCAGCAATTACTGCCTCAATGCGGCGTGGCATGGAAGCTATCAGCCTGTGGCACTGCTGAGGTGTTATGGAAGACCAGGATGCTTCAATAGCGGCCTTCAGCTCTTCTGCATTGTTCGGTCTCATGTCTCTCATCTTTCTCTTGGCAATGCCCCATAGATTCTCTATGGGGTTCAGGTCAGGCGAGTTTGCTGGCCAATCAAGCACAGTAATCCCACAGTCATTGAACCAGGTTTTGGTGCTTTTGGCAGTGTGGGCAGCTGGAAAATGAAGTCAGCATCCCCATAAGGCTCGTCTGCAGAAGGAAGCATGAAGTGCTCCAACATCTCCTGGTAGACAGCTGTGTTGACCCTGGTCTTAATGAAGCACAGTGGTCCAAAGTCATATTGCTCAGTGGTCCAAAGTCCTCTTTTCTGATGACAGCAACTTTTGCCAAAAGCACCAAAAACTGGTTCAATGACCATGGGTTTACTGTGCTTCATTGGCCTCTCCATTCTTCCTCCATACTCTGGGTCCTTGGTTTCCAAATGAGATGCAAAAGTTGCTCTCATCAGAAAAGAGGACTTTGGACCACTGAGCAACAGGACTTTGGACCACTGTGCTTCATTAAGACCAGGATCAATGCAGCAGTCTACCAGGAGATTTTGGAGCACTTCATGCTTCCTTCCGCAGACGAGCTTTATGGGGATGCTGACTTCATTTTCCAGCAGGACTTGGCACCTACCCACACTGCCAAAAGCATCAAAACCTGGTTCAATGACCGTGGGATTACTCTGCTTGATTGGCCAGCAAACTCACCTGACCTGAACCCCATAAGAGAATCTATGGGGCATTGCCAAGAGAAAGATGAGAGACATGAGACCGAACAATACAGAAGAGCTGAAAACCGCTATTGAAGCATCCTGGTCTTCCATAACACCTCAGCAATGCCACAGGCTGATAGCTTCCATGCCACGCCGCATTGAGGCAGTAATTGCTGCAAAAGGGGCCCAAACCAAGTACTGAGTACATATGCATGCTTATACTTTTCAGAGGTCCGATATTGTTCTATGTACAATCCTTGTTTTATTGATTGCATGTGGTATTCTCATTTTCTGAGATGGTGGGTTTGGGGTTTTCATGAGCTGTAAGCTATAATCATCACAATTATGACAAATCACGGCTTGAACTATCTTGCTTTGCATCTAATGAGTCTTATCTCATATATTAGTTTCACCTTTTAAGTTGCATTACTGAAATAAATGAACTTTTGCACGATATTCTAATTTTTCGAGTTTCACCTGTACATACAGAGGTTAGTGAATCCAGCTGAATCAGTTATAAGTGTGTGCTTCCTGGATTTGATTTTTCTGCAACAAAGTCTGATAGATCCATAACAAGAAGCTGTTTAATGCATCTTCCTTGTGCTGGGAATAATCGTACCTACAGTTGGCTGTTGACAGAGAAGAGCATTGCTTGCTTTATTTTTGATAAGCATGAACCTTTCATATCAGTCTTCACTAATGGAATAGAAAAAAAATTTGAAAGAAAAGGAAAGCAGGCAGATTAATAACCCCTAGAGAAAAGCCAAACACTCAGAGATGATGTAAGACCTAATAAGTGGTTGAAAGGAAAATGGAACTGAAGGAAATGTTAATACCATACCTTCAAAGAAGAGAAGCTGAGTCAAATAGATCATTTTGCTATATTTAGAAAAAAGATAAAATAAAATAGAGGAAGAAAGATATAAAGACTTCCAAATAATAGTTTTTCACCCTCTTACTAACAAGAGAGAGAGAGAGACACAGAGAGAGAGACACAGAGAGAGACAGAGACAGAGACAGGGAGGGAGGGAGAGAGAGAGAGATTGACACACACACACACACACACACACACACACACACACAATAAATAAATGAAGGAAGGAAGATATAAAGACTTCCAAGTAACAGTTTTTCAAGCTCTTACTAACAAAAGTGTGTGTGTGACAGAGAGGATAGAGAGAGGGGGGAGAGGGAGAGAGAGAGAGAGAGAGAGAGAGAGAGAGAGAGAGAGAGAGACTAAATAAATAATAAATGAATAAGTAAATAAATAAATAAATGAGGGAAGGAAGATATAAAGACTTCCAAATAGTTTTTCACCCTCTTACTAACAAGAGAGGGAGAGAGAGAGAGGGAATGGGGAGAGAGAGAGGGAGAGGCAGAGACAGAGAGACAGAGACAGAGATAATAAATAAATAAGGATAATACAAATATAAAATAAAATAGAGGAAGGAAGATATAAAGACTTCTTACTAACAAGAAAAAGAGTGAGGTAATACAGTTGTGGAGGCGGAGGCTTTCACTAAAAAACATAGTGCTCTCCTAGATGAAATGGGGGATGGTACACAAGAGATGAGGGAGGGGCTGAGGCTCTGCCAATGGACGGGGGGGGGGGGGGGGGAGAATGCAACAACTAGAAGACTCAGATCACAAAAGTGACCTGAAACATTATTGGAATTGTTGTTATAATGTACCTTTATGGAAGTGATACAAAAAAAAAATGATTGAAATATACTGAGGACTTAGTGTTAAACTTAAAACTGCTAATTTCTATTCAAATGTTGACGTATTTCTATTCTTGTCTGTAAAAGTTGTGAGACTTGCGGGGACTGCTCTTCCCCGCACGATATAGCTGTCAAAAATTTTTATACCCCTTTTGACTCTTTTCCCTGAAAAAAATTGGAAAAACCAATAAAACTTGTTTAAAAAAAAGAGTGAGGGAAGGAGAGAATGAATGAATGCATGCATGCATCCATGTATGCATGCACGGATGAATGGAGGGAGGGAGGAAAGAAGGAAGGAAGGAAGGAAGGCTTCTAAATGATAGTTTTCCACCCTACTAACAAGAATAAGAGAGAGGAGAGGGGGGAGAGAGAGAAGAGAGAGGGAGAGAAGAGAGAGAGAAGAGAGAGAGAGAGGATAGAAGAAGAGAAGAGAGAGGGAGAAGAGAGAAGGGGGAGAGAGAAGAGTGAAGAGAGAAGAGAGAGAAGAGAGAGAGGAGAGAGAGAAGAGAGAGAGAAGAGAGATGGGGGGAGAGAGAGAGAAGAGTGAAGAGAGAAAGAGAGGAGAGAAGAGAGGGGGAGGGGGGGAGAGAGTGTCAATTGTGGAAGCTTGTGATATTCTCACCCAATTTCTTATTTGTTACTCAACCAGATAATTGCTATTAAAATTAGATTAAGCTTTCACACTCCACATTAGTTACATACCATGACAGTTTATGACATGCTAGTAGTCAACAGGGAGACTGCGAAACTGTAAATATTTTCCCCAAATTAACCACCACAATTATTTTGCTGCCTAGAGATTGAGCTTTCTACATTAGCAGTTATGTGTATTCCTAAAAGCCTCAATGAAATTTGGCAATGATTTAGCTTTTTAAAAACATAATTACGAGTTTCACACCCCATGGCAAATCATTCAATCAAAATCATCATCATCATCATCATCATCATCATCATCATCATCATCATACCCTAATGAGTTGGAACCAGAAGAGTGATCATCTCGATAAGACTAGGGAGGGTGTTTCAGAAGAATTGAAGTGCTTCGTTTATTCAATGTATTCGTAACATTGATGCTGACTACAAGGATTCTGGGTAGTTCAAATTGTATTGAAATGAAAATAATGTCAAAAATTATGCATGGTGAAGAGAAAAAAGAAATAAAACAAGTAATGATACTAATTAAAATTCCTCTAACTGCAATTCATAGGGGCGCGGTGGCTCAGTGGCTAAGGCGCTGAGCTTCTCGATCAGAAAGGTTGGTATTTATTGATTTAGTAATTTGACCATATCCAAAGTATAATACTAATACAAAAATGCAAAGAGATGCTAACAAAAAATAGGGTACATTTATAGTAAGGTGGCTCAGTGGCTAAGATTCTGAGATTGTCGATTAGAAAGGTCAGCAGTTCAGCGGTTTGAATCCCTAGTGCCACGTAACAGAGTGAGCTCCCATTACTTGTCCCAGCTTCTGCCAACCTAGAAGTTCTAAAGCATGTAAAATGTGGAAAAATAGGAACCACCTTTGGTGGGAAGGTAACAGCGTTCCATGCGCCTTCGGTGTTTAGTTATGCTGGCCACATGACCACAGAGATGTCTTCGGACAGTGCTGGCTCTTCGGCTTTGAAACAGAGATGAGCACTGCCCTCTAGAGTGAGGAACAACTAGCACATATGCGCGAGGGGAACCTTTACCTTTTTCAAGACTTTTCTTAATTGATAACTTAGTGAGATATTTTGCTTTTCAAGAATTGGTTGCTTAATCTGACTCAGATGCTAATCTTGACTGATTTTTTTTTTTTAAATGTAACCTGGTTATTATTTGATTGAGAAATTATACAGGAAGTCAGTAGATTAGATCATGATGTCAAAATCATACCCCCAAGAAGGTGATGTTGCAACACAGACACAGCCATACAATTCATAAAAACTAAAGTTTAATTCAAATGCAATTTGACTTCATTCATTTTCTTGGAACTATCAAGTTGTATAACGGATGTTTGGGAAAATTGCTTTTGTGAATTGAAGCTTATTACTTTTGTGTGGGTTCAGAAAAAGACACAAAATAGAAAAAAAATACAATTGTATTTCAATAAGATTAGAGCATCATATGCATGGGGAGGTATTATATTGGAGTTAGACATTTTCTCTAGATTAATTTTCCCAAGGATCCAATGGAATACAGAAGCAACCTAGAACCAAGGAGAAATTTCAATAAAATGACAAGACTAGAGTTAAATTTAAAGCTAGTCAAACCAGTAGTGTATTATATTGTAAACACAACGCCTGTTCTCTTTTAGTTACTGAAATCTACTTAAGCATGTTACATGGCCCTGAAAATAATTTAGCCTCATCTATAAAAGGAAAGTTGACCCTGCCAAGTTATTTCTAGGAAATAGGATGCATGAGTTGAATTATGACCTATCTTGGTCATAAGGTTACCTAGAGTCATTATACCTAAACAAGAACTACTGAATATTTTCATTTTTTCTAGATGCTATGAGCTGAAAATAGATCGAATCTTGGTCATGAACCCTTTTTCTCACAGCCTGATATTGGGATATAGTTTGTCTGTGTGATCTTAACACTCATATATATATATATATATATATATATATACACACACACCAGGCATTGTTATTAGCAGTAATAATACATTGGATTTTTAACTAACTATCCTCTCATTTAAGATATTAGTATAGGGGAGAACAATTAAGCAATTGAAGGGCTTGCTTTCAGAAGTTGCGGGAGCTTCATCACTGGAAGCTTTCAAGAAGAGACTGGACTGCCATCTGTCAAAAAGGGTGTAAGGTCTCCTGCCTGAGCAGGACATTGGACTAGAAGACCTCCAAAGGTCCCTTCTAACTCTGTTATTCTATTTTATTCTGTTATGATGAAATTAGCCTCAGGATAGAATGATGCCACCTCAAGCTTGGAGATATTTTTTCCTACCTTCATTGCTCAGTTGAGATGACACTGTTATTACATCTTCAGAAGAGTTCCTTCACTTTTATGCAGATAGCTCCATTTATTCCTCTAGGTCTGTGATGGCGAACCTATGGCACACATGCCAGAGGTGGCATGCAGAGCCCTCTCTGTGGGCATGCATGCCATCGCCAGCTGGTCTTTGCAGGAATTGGAGCCCCAGAAAAACGGCCCCCCAAATGCCCCCCAAATAGGCCATTTGGGGGGCATTTTCAGACTGGTTTTTGGGCCATTTTCAGGCCATTTTCAGACTGGTGTTTGGGCCATTTTCAGGGCCATTTTCAGGTCATTTTTCTGGCCATTTATCAGTCCATTTATGGCCTGAAAAACAGCCTGAAAATGCCTGAAAAACGGTTTGAAAACAGCCCTCCAAATGGCCAAAATGAAGGCCAGTTGGTCTTCGGGTTTCTGCTCCAACGTGCATAAATGCACATGCACGCATGAGCATTCCAGTTTGGGCACTCAGTGCTGAAGAGGTTTGCCATCACTGCTCTTGGTGATGCAGCGAAGATGTTTTGCAAAATAGAGGAAAGTGATGGTTCTGCTTGAGAAAATTGGAGAACACTTCTCCCTAGGCTTCTTGTTGTTCGGTCGCTATATTGCGCTCAACTTTTTGTGATCCCATGGGCCATAACATGCCAGCCCCCCTCCCCTCATCCACCACTAGCTTAGGGTTTAGGGTTAGGGTCTTCCCAAACCCATTAAAATATTTTGGACATGTGAGGAGACACCTGGAAAAATGCAGCATCCTTCACTTAATCCTCCAGGGAAAGACTGAAGGCAAACAAGGTCCAGGCAGACGAAGGACACCGTGGCATCAAAATCTAAGGGACCGGTTTGGACAAAACTCAGCAGCACTTTTTTGTGTGGCTATTGATAAAAATAGGATCGCCAACATGATCGCCAATGTCCGATGATGGATGGCACAAGAAGAAGAAGAATGTGTTACTATAATGGAGGGAGGGAAGGAAGGAAGGAAGGAAGGAAGGAAGGAAGGAAGGAAGGAAGGAAGGAAGGAAGGAAGGAAGGAATGAATTAGCTAGCTAGCAATACAAGAATTTGAGAAAACACTAACACTTATGTTGCAGAAAATCAGATTCTATATACTGAGAAGGATCAGGATTGACCTTGCAAGATGTTGCTGTAGTCATCTTGTTAGACTGTCCCTCAGTGGCATTGTTCCCTGAGCATACACAAGCTATTTTATGCACGGAGGGTCTTGCAAAAGGTCAAATTAACTTGCACAAAAATCGATCAGTTTGTTCCTTTCCAAACGGGCACAGATAACCTTGATTGGAGCTCCCAGACAAGATGCTGTAGATGTAAAAGCAGCCGAGAAGTATAATCCATTCATCAATATTATCACCATGTTATAAGGACTTACTGTGGGCATGTATACCTGTTCACATTCACTTATTAGCTTTCACAGTTGCTTTAAACATTGGACTATGAGGAAGCCTGAACATTGAAGAATTGATGCTTTTGAACTGTAGTGCTGGAGAAGACTCCTGCGAGTCCCTTGGACTGCAAGCAGATCAAATCATTGAGTCTTTCAAGGAAATCAATCATGGCTGTTTGTTGGAAGGACAGATGATGAAGGTGGAGCTCAGATACTTTGGCCACCAAATGAGAAGAGAGGTCTCCTTGGAGAAGATACTGATGTTGGGAAAGATGGAAGGCAAAAGGAGAAGGAGAGAGCAGACAATGAGATGGTTAGAGAGTGTCATGGATGCGTTGAACATGAATTTGAGCAGACTCCAAGAGATAGTGGAGGACAGGGGGACCTTGCATGCTATGGTACATGGAGTCATGAACAGTCATACATGACTTAGCAACTGGACAACAAATTCATAGGAATTTAATCAACTAACAATCAGTACTAAATTGATGCTGGATAAGAGTTAATGAAATGTTAATGATTACACCCCAGAGTTCTGAAGGAACTAGCAGACGAGATCTCAGAACCACTGAATTATATCTTTCAGAGATCCTGGAACACCGGGGAACTACCAGAGGACTGGAAAAGAGCTGATGTGGTTCCCATCTTCAAAAAAGGGAAAAAATTAGATCCAGGAAACTACAGACCTATCAGCCTAACCTCAATACCAGGAAAGATTCTGGAAAAAATAATCAAGCAACGAATTTGCGAACACCTAGAAGCAAACAAAGTAATAGCCAAAAGCCAACATGGATTTGTCAAAAACAGATCATGCCAGACTAATCTTATTGCATTCTTTGATAATGTGACAAAATTAGTGGACCAGAGGAATGCCGTAGATATAGTTTACTTGGACTTCAGTAAGGCTTTTGATAAGGTAGACCATAACCGACTACTAGATAAAGTAGAAGAATGTGGGTTAGACAGCATCACCACCAGATGGATTCGTAACTGGCTGACCAACCGCACTCACCGTGTAGTTCTCAATGGAACTGCATCTACATGGAGGGAAGTATGCAGTGGAGTACCCCAAGGCTCTGTTTTAGGCCCAGTACTCTTCAACATCTTCATCAATGATTTGGATGAGGGAATAAATGGGGAACTCATCAAATTTGCAGATGATACCAAGCTGGCAGGAATAGCCAACACTCCAGAAGACAGGCTTAAAATACAGAAGGATCTTGACAAACTTGAACATTGGGCACTATCTAATAAAATGAAATTCAATGGTGAAAAGAGTAAGGTTCTACATTTAGGCAACAAAAACGGAATGCACAGGTACAGTATAGGTGATACCTTGCTCAGTAGTAGTAACTGTGAAAGGGATCTTGGAGTCCTAGTGGACAACCATTTAAATATGAGCCAGCAGTGTGCAGCAGCTGCCAAAAAAGCCAACACAGTTCTAGGCTGCATCAACAGAGGGATAGAATCAAGATCACGTGAAGTGTTAATACCACTTTATAATGCCTTGGTAAGGCCACACTTGGAATACTGCATTCAGTTCTGGTCGCCACGATGTAAAAAAGATGTGGAGACTCTAGAAAGAGTGCAGAGAAGAGCAACAAAGATGATTAGGGGACTGGAGACTAAAACATATGAAGAACGGTTGCAGGAACTGGGTATGTTTAGCTTAAGAGAAAGAAGGACTAGGGGAGACATGATAGCATTGTTCCAATATCTCAGAGGTTGCCACAAAGAAGAGGGAGTCAAACTATTCTCCAAAGCACCTGAGGGTAGAACAAGAAGCAATGGGTGGAAACTAATCAAGGAGAGAAGCAACTTAGAACTGAGGAGAAATTTCCTGACAGTGAGAACAATTAATCAGTGGAACAGCTTGCCTCCAGAAGTTGTGAATGCCCCAACACTGGAAGTCTTTAAGAAGATGTTGGATAGCTATTTGTCTGAAACGGTATAGGGTTTCCTGCCTAGGCAGGGGGTTGGACTAGAAGACCTCCAAGGTCCCTTCCAACTCTACTATTGTATTGTATTGTATTAAATTCAAGAAGCATTGGACTTTGGCCATTTATGGGAATGGAAGGACTCACTTAACTCCATCCCATGTGACAATGTGTCAGTAAAGTTAGTCTAAGTCTTGAAGATGTAGATGTAGACATAGATTAACAGAGTTGGAAGGGACCTTGTAGGTCATCTAGTCCAACTCCCACCCAAGGAGGAAACCTTACACCATCCCCGACAAATGGCAGTCCAATCTATCTTGAAAGCCTCCAGTGATGAAGCTTCCACAACTTCTGAAGGCAAGCTGTTCCATTGGTTGATTGTTCTCACTATCAAAAAATGTCTCTTTATTTCTTGGTTAAATCTCTCCTTGCTTATTTCCATCCATTGTTCCTTGCCTGGCCTTC
The DNA here is from genome assembly GCF_964273705.1 of Natrix helvetica. Lineage (NCBI taxonomy): Eukaryota > Metazoa > Chordata > Lepidosauria > Squamata > Natricidae > Natrix > Natrix helvetica. The sequence goes on along the minus strand of NC_138550.1, from coordinate 163,767,186 downwards.
AGGTACTTTGGAAAATAGCTGGACCCACTCCTCTCTCTGACAGCCCCTCAAATATTTGAACAGTGCTATCATGTCTATCATGATCCTTCTCTTCAGTAGATTAGCCATGCCCAGTTCCTGTAACTGTTCTTCATACGTTTTAGCCTCCAGTCCCCCAATCATCTTAGTTGCTCTTCTCTGTATGTTTTCTAGAGTCTCAACATCTTTTTTTATAGTATGGTGAGTAAAACTGGATGCAGTACTCTAGGTGTGGTCCTACTAAGTCTTTATAGAGTGGTATTAGTACCTGACTTGATCTTGATTGGATTCCTTTGTTAATGCAATTTAGGATTGCATTGGCTTTTTTGGCTGCCACTTCACACTGCTGGCTCATATTTAATTGGTTGTCCACAAAGACTCCAAGATCTCTCTCACAATCACTGCTATTAAACCTGGTTTCACCCTGTCTATATGTGAGGTTCAGGTATGTCCACCTTGTGGCTCATGGGTTACATGAACCCCTGGATAGCTAATAATGCAGCCTCACATAACATATAACATAACATAAGATAACATAAGATAACATAACATAACACTACACTAAACTACACTACACTACACTACATTACATTACATTATATAACTATTATATATTATATGTAGCCAAAGTGTGTGTGTTTGTGTGTGTGTGTGTGTGTGTGTGTGTTATACTAATTAGCCTCTGAAGAAAGCTGAACCATGGTAGTCTTCTGGCCCACCAGTGGCCAATGAAGCTGGCAGCAGATTCGGACAGTGAGAACGTTGGGGAGGAACATGGGCCCTGAAGTCTGGGGAAGGCTCGGATGAGGGAGTTAAACAGCAGTGAGGCAGAGGAATAGCTGGATCCTGTTCCCAGTGTGTGCATGCACAGAGTGGCCAGATGAAGGGAACAGCTAAAGAACAGGGGTTGATTTGGGAGTATGGCAATAGGCGGATGATGAATGGCTCTTCCCAGAGGAAATAAAAGAAGAGCGAAAGGGGAGTGGAGTTTGCAGGAGACAATTAGTTTGCTTAATTGCTCGTCACTCTCCATGACTTCTTGCCAAGTTTTGCAGATATCAGCCTGTCAGCTCTCCAAGCCAGATAAGGTCTGTGACTGTAAATCCTCCCTTGAAAGACTTTGCTGGATATGAATGAGCAGAATTCACAGTAAATTAATAAAATGGGTTTTTGACAGGACCAGGACTTTGCTTCATGCTCTTGGGAAGCCTCGGTCAGAACAGGTGGATCATTCCATCAAGCTGGCCACGAATGGTATATTTTTACATAAGTCCAATTAAAATATAAATAAACGTAATGTAACATTCCAGGTGAAAATGAAACACGATGAACAGGAAATGGTTGGTAATTCTTGGCATTTACAGCTTCCCTGGATTCATTTCATATTCTTTACTGTTCACAAAAAAATAGAAGAAAATAGTAATGAAGTGTAGAAAAAAAAACCCTACTTCTCTCAACCAAATACCAGGATTTTGAAAATATTACAGGGTCATTTTTCAGTTTTAATCTGAATATAGGATTTAAAACAATCAATCAATCAATCAATTATTCATTTTGGTGTGATAGCAGACTGGCCTCAGTAAAAAGTCAGATCTATGGCATGAGAAATGAGTATACATTTCAGAAACATAATTTTCTATTCTGCGGGAAACAGAGACAATATAAAGCTGTTACAGTTATACTGAAATTCTTTCCCTGACATTTATTTCAGGTTTTGGAAAAAAAAAATTTTTTACACGGCTTCGCCATTTCTTGCAAATAAATAAATACTAAAGGAAGAGAATATTTGTAGCGCAGCTGAGTGAACTTGGTTAATAAAAACGGTGAAAGCTCACAAAGATTATTAGGGGCAAATGGAAATACCTACAATTTCCATAGCAAGGAAGATAAAGCAGGAATGGTTTAATTGATCATTTTATTCAAAGAGGTGAATATATTTAAGTATGTTTTTCACTTGGGTATCACTTCTGGATTTTGCTTGTCATTAAAAAAAATGAAACTTTGGTTTTGTCGATTAGATAGATTTGTCGTTATAAAAATGGCTAGTTACATTGTTGTTGGTGATTGCAAAGTCATGTTCGACCCATCGCAACACCATGGACAATGTTCCTCCAGGCCTTCCTGTCGTCTATGATCCTCTGGAGTCCATTTAAGCTCACACCTACTGTGAGTCCATCCAGCTATCTCATTCTGGACTCCATCCAACCACCTCATTCTTTGTTTTCCCCTTCTTCTCTCGCCCTCAATCTTTCCCAGCATGAGGCTCTTCTCCAGGGAGTCCTTCCTTCTCATTAGATGGCCAAAGTATTTGAGTTTCCTCTTCAGGATCTGGCCTTCCAAAGAGCAGTCAGGGTTGATCTCCTCTAGGACTGACTGGTTTGATCGCCTTGCAGTCCAAGGGACTCGCAGGAGTCTCCTCCAGCACTATAGTTCAAAGGCCTCAATTCTTTGGTGCTCAGTCTTTCTTATGGTCCAACTTTCACAGCCATGTGTTGCAACTGGGAAAACCATAGCCTTGATGGCTAGTTGCACATTAATGTGTAAAAGCAAAAAGTTGAGGTTTATTTTGTACTGTACTAAAAAGAGTCAGAAGTCAACACCCTTTCTTTCTTTTTTCCCTTGTACCTCACACTTTCTTTCCCCCTCTCTTTTTCCTTCCCTTAATCTTCAATTTCTCTTTTTCTTTGTATTTTATAAATTAAATAAATGAAAATTAATAACTATGGAATTATTCATTTTGTACAATAATACAATACAATACAATAGTAGAGTTGAAAGGGACCTTGGAGGTCTTCTAGTCCAACCCCCTGCCTAGGAAGGAAACCCTATACTGTTTCAGACAGATGGCTATCTAACATCTTCTTAAAGACTTCCAGTGTTGGGGCATTCACAACTTATGGAGGGAAGCTGTTCCACTGATTAATTGTTCTAACTGTCAGGAAGTTTCTCCTCAGTTCTAAGTTGCTTCTCTCCTTGATTAGTTTCCACCCATTGCTTCTTGTTCTACCCTCAGGTGCTTTGGAGAATAGTTTGACTCCCTCTTCTTTGTGGCAAACCCTGAGATATTGGAAGACTGCTATCATGTCTCCCCTAGTCCTTCTTTCTATTAAACTAGGCATACCCAGTTCCTGCAACCGTTCTTCATATGTTTTAGTCTCCAGTCCCCTAATCATCTTTGTTGCTCTTCTCTGCACTCTTTCTAAAGTCTCCACATCTTTTTTACATTGTGACGACCAGAACTGGACACAGCATTCCAAGTGTGGCCTTACCAAGGCATTATAAAGTGGTATTAACCCTTCACGTGATCTTGATTCTATCCCTCTGTTGATGCAGCCTAGAACTGTCTTGGCTTTTTGGGCAGCTGCTGCACACTGCTGGCTCATATTTAAATGGTTGTCCACTAGGACTCCAAGATCCCTTTCACAATTACTACTACTGGGCAAGGTATCACCTATTTATTTTGGTGGGCTGGCCTCAGTGAAAAGCCAGATTTAGAGCATTGGAAATGAGTATACATTTCAGCAACATCGTTTTGTATTGTGGGGAAAAAAATCCATCTGGTTCAGTTCCAACCTGGGAAAAAGACACTGGAAACATGAAGGCTGATTGGAAAGATGGTTTATAGATGAAGCAAAACCAACTGGATTTGTGATTCTGGGCAAAATGGAGTTGAGAGTGGGGGTGGGTGGGAATGTTTATACTTTCTTTTGGGCTTTACACTTGAGCTTCCTGTTCCTGTGCAAGAACATGTATTCTATTGGCTGTTGTCAGAGTCCTATGGGGCCATGTAGGGGTTATGTAGGGGTCATAGCTGGCTCTATAGGTGAAAGAGGAAATGCAAATCCTAGGCGTTTGTCTGAGCTCCCAGGTTTGGTTGAAGTTTGGACCAGGGGTGGGTTGCTGCCGGCATTACTGCCAGTTCGGTGCGTGCAAAACTTTTGCGCACACGCCAAATGGGCGCTCTACGCATGCGTACATTTGCAAATAAAAAGGGCTGCGCATGTGCAAAACCTTAAAAAATGGGGGCAGGGGGAATTTGCAATGGAAATTGTTTTGTGCATGTGCAGAACGAAAAAGCAAGATCACGCCACCATAGGAGAACCGGGGATGGGGATGTGGCAGGCTTGAGTCTCTACCGGTTCCAGTGACCCAGGCCGCCAAGTTACTACCTATTTGGCTGAATTGCTCCAAACCAGTAGGAACCCACCTCTGGTTTGGACTGCTATGAGATGGTGCAATGAAGAGTCCTGGGTTCTGAAAGAATGTTGGGCAATTCCTATTGTGGCTTAATGGCTTTGTCCTGTGTTGGATCTTGAGTGATGGTTTAATCCAGGGACGTGCGGTCAGGGGAGGCAGGGGAGGCAGAGCCTCACCTCTCTTCATGAAATAATAGTATATTATAATATTATATACATCCGTCTGGCCGCACCCGGGAGCTGCGGAGGCAGAAATGTTGTCGGCGCTTCCCGATGAGGAAGCCACAAAAGCAACTGGGGGAAGGTTCTCGTCGTTCCCCAGTTGCTGGTCCAATGAAAAACTGTACAAAAGAGATGGGTTGCACCCATCCAAGAAAGGAACTGAGTTACTTGGCATTAAATTCACAGATTTTCTTGATAAACATTTAAACTGAAGAGCGGGGACAGAGAATTAATAGATACAGAACATCTCTGTCCCCAGCAAACTAAAATTCATAGGGTTATAAATGCATGTAACATAGATGTGTGTGTGGGTAAGATTATCACTCCTGCTGTCAAGCAAAACCAAGCATGTAATAGTGATTGTCATACCATGTGCATGAATCACACAAGTGGCAAGAAAATAGGGGCAGTCAGGCATAATACAGTTTATGTAGACAGTAAACACAAGGTCAATCAAAATGGACTCAAATGTCTATATACCAATGCACAGAGTATGAGGAATAAACAGGGAGAATTAGAAATTCAAGTAAAAGAGGGCAGATATGATATTATTGCCATTACAGAAACTTGGTGGGATGAAACTGACAAATGGAACATACAGCTAGAAGGATTTAAATTATTTAAAAGAAATAGACCAAATAAAAGAGGAGGTGGAGTTGCACTATATATAAGAAATAACTATGTCTCTACAGAAATAGAGCACAACAATAATGAGAACTATCTTGAATGCATTTGGGTCAATATTAAAGGTTGTGGGGGAAATGACATTGCCATAGGTCTATACTACAGGCCACCCAACCAAGCAGAGGAAGAAGATGAACTTTTTGCTAGTCAGCTAACTAAGGTATGTAGGAAGCACACCACAATAGTAATGGGAGATTTTAACTACCCTGACATCAACTGGGAAACAAACTCTGCACCAAGTGGAAGATCCAACAGGTTCCTAACAAACCTAGCAGACAACTTTGTTTTCCAAAAAGTAGAGAAGGAAACAAGGGGATCAGCCATACTGGACTTAATTCTCACTAACAGAGAGGAAATGATAGAAGGTGTTGAAGCCATAGGAACCCTGGGGGCAAGTGACCATGCAATATTGGAATTCAACATTATCCAAACACAAGTAGTAGAACAAAGTCAAACTAGAGTCTTGGACTTTAAGAAAGCTAATTTCAATAAACTTAGAGAGAGCTTGGGAAAAATTCCATGGATGAGAATCCTCGAGGGGAAAACAACTCAAGAAGCTTGGGAAATTTTGAAAAATGAGATTAGAAAAGCCCAGTCTAACACAATACCAATGAAGAAGAAAAACAACAGCTCCCAAAAGAAACCAGCATGGCTGCATAAACAACTATCTGACAAACTGAAAGACAAAAAAAGTAAGTATAAAAAGTGGAAGGAGGGGGACATAACTAAGGCAGAATATCAGCAAATAGCCCGAGCCTGTAAAGATGAAGTGAGGAAAGCTAAGGCTCACAATGAAGAAAGGCTTGCCACAAAAGTAAAAATTAACAAAAAAAGCTTCTTCCAACATGTTAAAAACAAGAAAAAAGTTAAGGAAACAATTGGTCCATTGCTAGGAGAAAGTGGCAAGAAGGTGACAAGCAACAGGGAGAAAGCAGAACTATTTAACTCATGTTTTGCATCTGTCTTTACACAAAGGGATAAAACAGTCCAACCTATCAAAAGCAGCACCACAAAATTAGGAACACAAATTGAAATAGGGAAGAAAATGGTAAGTGAGCACCTGTCTACCCTAGATGAGTTCAAATCACCAGGACCGGATGGATTACACCCCAGAGTTCTGAAGGAACTAGCAGACGAGATCTCAGAACCACTGAATTATATCTTTCAGAGATCCTGGAACACCGGGGAACTACCAGAGGACTGGAAAAGAGCTGATGTGGTTCCCATCTTCAAAAAAGGGAAAAAATTAGATCCAGGAAACTACAGACCTATCAGCCTAACCTCAATACCAGGAAAGATTCTGGAAAAAATAATCAAGCAACGAATTTGCGAACACCTAGAAGCAAACAAAGTAATAGCCAAAAGCCAACATGGATTTGTCAAAAACAGATCATGCCAGACTAATCTTATTGCATTCTTTGATAATGTGACAAAATTAGTGGACCAGAGGAATGCCGTAGATATAGTTTACTTGGACTTCAGTAAGGCTTTTGATAAGGTAGACCATAACCGACTACTAGATAAAGTAGAAGAATGTGGGTTAGACAGCATCACCACCAGATGGATTCGTAACTGGCTGACCAACCGCACTCACCGTGTAGTTCTCAATGGAACTGCATCTACATGGAGGGAAGTATGCAGTAGAGTACCCCAAGGCTCTGTTTTAGGCCCAGTACTCTTCAACATCTTCATCAATGATTTGGATGAGGGAATAAATGGGGAACTCATCAAATTTGCAGATGATACCAAGCTGGCAGGAATAGCCAACACTCCAGAAGATAGGCTTAAGATACAGAAGGATCTTGACAAACTTGAACATTGGGCACTATCTAATAAAATGAAATTCAATGGTGAAAAGAGTAAGGTTCTACATTTAGGCAACAAAAACGGAATGCACAGGTACAGTATAGGTGATACCATACTCAGTAGTAGTAACTGTGAAAGGGATCTTGGAGTCCTAGTGGACAACCATTTAAATATGAGCCAGCAGTGTGCAGCAGCTGCCAAAAAAGCCAACACAGTTCTAGGCTGCATCAACAGAGGGATAGAATCAAGATCACGTGAAGTGTTAATACCACTTTATAATGCCTTGGTAAGGCCACACTTGGAATACTGCATTCAGTTCTGGTCACCACGATGTAAAAAAGATGTGGAGACTCTAGAAAGAGTGCAGAGAAGAGCAACAAAGATGATTAGGGGACTGGAGACTAAAACATATGAAGAACGGTTGCAGGAACTGGGTATGTTTAGCTTAAGAGAAAGAAGGACTAGGGGAGACATGATAGCATTATTCCAATATCTCAGAGGTTGCCACAAAGAAGAGGGAGTCAAACTATTCTCCAAAGCACCTGAGGGTAGAACAAGAAGCAATGGGTGGAAACTAATCAAGGAGAGAAGCAATTTAGAACTGAGGAGGAATTTCCTGACAGTGAGAACAATTAATCAGTGGAACAGCTTGCCTCCAGAAGTTGTGAATGCCCCAACACTGGAAGTCTTTAAGAAGATGTTGGATAGCTATTTGTCTGAAACGGTATAGGGTTTCCTGCCTAGGCAGGGGGTTGGACTAGAAGACCTCCAAGGTCCCTTCCAACTCTACTATTGTATTGTATTGTATTGTATTGTATTGCTTTCGAGGACTGTGGAGCGCGAGCCGGCGGAGCACGCTCAGGAAGGCGGGGAATGGGATCACGTGTGCTGGAGGCTGAGGCAGCCTCCGCCTCCAGCACACGTGGTCCCATTCCCCGCCTTCCTGATGACGTCACCAGCCTCACTAGCCATGAACCTCACCGCATGTCACTGGTTTAATACAACTATTAAATCCTCAGAGGGGTATTGACTGAGGCAAGGCAGCAGTTTAAACCAACCATTTATTTCCAACTGACAACAACTTCAGAACCAAGGCAAAAATGACAGTTCCCCACTTGACAGCTATTTATATCCATGCTGTCAAGCGGGGCAGCCAATCAACGGCCACCTAATGTCCAGCCCTGGCCAGTGCCACTCCCACTTGGCTGGAGTGTACGTGGCCACGTCCTCGGGCCACGGACATAACACCAACCATTCTGCCTTAGTTCAGACTTGGCTGCAGGGACTTTCAAAATACCCTTTCCTGAATAGATTACCAAATCTGCATTTCTAAAAAGTGGCCTCCTCAGTTTCTTCTTGGGGCTGGTTTCTGAATAGGCTGGGCCAATTTTTCTTAATGGGCACAAAATATCGGCTGGGTCTATTAAGAAAAACTGAGTCTGCTTCCTGCCTCTAAAAAAACACTTCTCCATTTCTCATTTAGGAACATATAATATTCTACCTTTTTAACTATTTCCCTGTAGGAAGTTAAAACCCATCCTCTCCTAGAAGAATGAAATATCCTAGAAAATATTGAAAAGGCAGAATATTGTATTTCCCTTGATGTGAAAAGGGAGAAACCTGTTTTAAAGACAAAGTAGCTCCCTGCAGCTTCCTGCCCATCCCCCTTTGTCAATGGGCCACTAAGATGCCCAAGCTAGTCTATTCTACATAATAAAGAGTTCTCCCCTTCAGCTCCAGGGGGATGGGATTAAGGCATGATAGTATTAGCCCTTTACCCAACTCACCACATGGCATCTGAGAAGTCAACCAAACTTGAGAAGCAAAACACAGCCTACAGAATTTCCCCTGCATGGCCCCGTGGGAGTTTGACAACCAATCATAATACATTTCCTTACACAGGAACAGGAAACAGAGAGGTGGGGCCCAACAGAGAGTATAAAAAAACGCAGGAACTCTCAGCAACCCCTTTTCTCCCCTTTTCTTCTTTACCCAACATCTGGAAGCATGTGACTCCCCCTTTTCCATTCAGGAGCTCAAGCCATGTGATCCTGTCCACCATTAAACCATCTTTCCAAGCAGCCTCCATGTTTCCAGTGTTTTTTCCCCACTGGGAACTGAACCCAGAAGGACATTTCTTCCAACATCCCAACATATTTCATTCTATGAGTGCTGAATTTCTACATTATTCTTCAGGAAGCCTAGGCAACGTAAATACCGATAGAAGAGAATATTTGTAGCTCAGCTGACTGAGCAACACTGACAGGGCAAGCCACTTGTACATAAACAGAGAGCAAACCCCACTCCCTTCCGTAAGAAACTCAAGACCCACCTGTTCCGGCTAGCAGGCCTAGTCTAATCGGAATCTTAAGTACAATCTATTACTGCCCTTCGTGGATGGCTTTTTAATATAAGTCTGGAGGAGGAGCTTCCGGCGATGGCGGTCGCCTCCTGAGCTCCTAAGAACGCCATGGAGCTCCCGACTGGGTAAGGGACTGCTGCCGGCCCTCATGTCATCGGAGGGCCGAGAGTTGGACAGCTCGACCACCCTGGCTTGTTTTGGGCTCGTTTTGGCCCGCCAGGGTGGTCGGGGGAGATTGGAGGAAGAGGAGGAACGGAAGGCTGTAAACGGCCGGGGAAACAGCTGGGAAGCAATGGCGGCGGCGCGCGCAGCGCAGCGCGGCGTGAAGATTGCGCTGGCGGTGAAAAAAGGCACCGGGGAGAATAACGAGGCACCGGGGAGGAGAATAAGGCTGGGAGGCAATTGGGAGAGGCAGCTGGAGACGGCTGCGGCAGCAGGACGAGTGGAAAGAGTGGCGCCGCGGCCAGGGACTCCTTTCTGGTATCCTGCTGTATCCTGGCTGCTCCCATGCCCCCCCCCCCGGGCCTTGCCGGCGCCAGCAGAGGACGCCAAGTTTACGATCTTGGAAGATTGTGGAGAATTTTATCCTAATCCTAATGCAGCATCTCATGACCCGTGGAGAACTTTGGAGCGCCGTGTGGGGGGCCAAGGTGGAGTGTGCCCACCTGGGCGTTTGGATGGAAACCAGGAGTGAGGGCGAAGGTATAAACAACGGTTGGGGGTGGCCTGGAACACCGGAGGCCACTGGAGGCCCTGTTTCAAGGCCATGGATAGGCCTGAACAGTTACCTAGGCCAAGAACAACTGGGCCAAGAACGCCCCCCCATCTGGAACCACCTTGGACTGTCTCCCACCTTTCTGTCATCTCTGCCATCTCTCACCACTTGAGGATATTCGATCACTTCCCGCCCCCCGCCCCCCTCATGCAAGTATTAATCTGGACATTGGACATTGAAGCCTCCTACTTCCTATTGAGACTCTACCCCCGTTCACCAACTTTTTATCATCAGCACCCTTACCCCACTGGGTTTTTAACAATCTATTCGAGGTCAGACCTGCTCCGCCTGCGGGAGGCCCCTCTCTCGCAGGCATGGCCCTTGGCTCTTTCAAGGGCCCGCCTTGATGACGGGTTCGTGGACCCCGAGAGGTGCAGGAACCGGAAGCTAAGGGGATTTTTAGTAAAATGTTTTTTATCTTTTTTAGGGGGTCCCAGGGTGGGGGGGAGGGCTAATCAGACCGGGAGGAGGGCCAGAGCCGGACAGACAGGTGAGTCCAGGAAGGACGGGGATGCGGTGGAGGGGGGGAATATAAAGGTCACTAAAGCAGAGGGTTGTCCTATTACAACGGTCGCGGGGAGGAGGGGATGCGAGGACAGGATAAGATCTCAAGGTCGGTTGGGAGACCGTGGCTGTTGGTTACGCCCGGTCGTTTGTACCAACCCCTGCAGTCTAGGTGGACAGGTCATACAGAGCCAGGGCCTGCGGCTGATGCTTTGCAACGCAAGGTCTGTCACCAACAAGGCCCCCCTCATTAATGAGTTGATCTCAGAGGGGGAGCTAGACCTTGCAGGGATAACGGAGACCTGGCTGGGCCACGAGGGTGGTTTACCCCTCGTGGAAATGTGCCCACCGGGTTTCCGTGCATTCCATCAGCCTCGGGCCCTGGGTAAGGGTGGAGGGGTGGCGGTGGTTATGCGGGAATGTTTGGAGCCGAGGGAGTTCACTGTCCCTCAGATACCCGGGTGTGAGTCCCTTGGTGTGAACTGGGGCCCAGGGAGGCAGTGGGGCTTGCTGATTGTATACTTGGCTCCTCGCTATGCATCAGCAGCCCTGCCCGAGCTCCTCGAGCTAATCTCAGCGACGGCAGTTGAGACTCCCAGACTCTTGGTCATGGGGGACTTCAACTTGCCGTCAATGGGAGCGGCTTCCGAGGTGGCCCGGGAGTTCATGGCTTCCATGACGGCCATGGACCTGACCCAATTAGTGCAGGGCCCCACTCACGAAGGGGGCCACACACTGGACCTCATTTTTGTATCTGAACAGTGGACGAGTGATCTGGGAATAGGGGATTTAGTCATCACGCCCCTGTCATGGTCAGACCACTCATCCCTCCGGCTGGACTTCCCTGGCGCTATCCCCCACCGCGAGGAGGCAGAACCAGACTCTATAAACTGGTACCGCCCCAGGCACCTGATGGAATCTGATAGATTCCAGACGGAGCTTGGGCCAATACCTGTAGCCTTGTCCCGCTCCCGCTCTGAGGACCTAGTGACTGCCTGGAATAGGGCGACGACTGGGGCCTTGGACCGGGTGGCGCCTTTGCGACCTCTCATGCGGCATCGATCCACCCGGGCTCCTTGGTTTACTGAGGAGCTTAGGGTGATGAAGCGCCACAGGAGACGTCTAGAGAGCAGATGGAGGTCCTCACGCTCCGAATCTGACCGAACACAGGTAAGAGCCTATTTGCGGACTTACCTTGTGGCAATAAGAGCGGCCAAACGTAGGCATTGTGCTGCTCTTATTGCGTCCGCGGATAACCGCCCTGCCGCCCTGTTTAGGGTGACTCGCTCCCTTTTATCGCAGAGGGCGCGGGAGACACCCTTACAGGGTAGAGCAGAGGAGTTTGGGGAATATCTTCAGGACAAAATCGATCAGATCCGGAGCGGGTGGACCTCCGTCAGTGGACCAGACGAGCCGCCAACAGCGAGTCTTGAGAGACCATTCTGGGAGGAGTTTGACTCTGTTGCCCCCGAGGATTTGGACAGGTTGCGTGGACGGCTGCGACCCACCATTTGTTTAACGGACCCGTGCCCCTCCTGGCTGGTACTGGCAGCCTGGGAGGTGACACGAGGCTGGCTCCTGGGCCTGGTGAGCGCATCACTGGGTGAGGGATACTTACCAACCGCCTTGAAAGAGGCGGTGGTGAGACCCTTGCTCAAGAGGCCTTCGCTCGACCCAATGGAGCTAGCTAACTATCGTCCAGTCTCCAACCTCCCCTTCGTGGCGAAGGTTGTTGAGAATGTGGTGGCGCAGCAGTTCCCGCGACACCTAGACGAATCCGACTATCTAGACCCACGCCAGTCCGGCTTCCGACCCGGGCACAGCACCGAGACAGCCTTGGTCGCGTTGGTCGATGATCTCTGGAGGGCCAGAGATAGGGGTTGTTCCTCTATCCTGGTCCTATTAGATCTCTCGGCGGCTTTTGATACCATCGACCATGGTATCCTATTGCGCCGGTTGGAGGGGATGGGAGTCGGAGGCACCGTTTTGCGGTGGTTCGGCTCCTACCTCTCCGACCGGAAGCAATGTGTGTTGACAGGGGGACAGAGGTCGTCCCTGAGGCCACTCACTTGTGGGGTGCCACAGGGGTCGGTCCTCTCGCCTCTCCTGTTCAACGCATATGTGAAGCCGCTGGGTGAGATCATCCGTGGTTTTGGGGTTGAGTACCATCTCTACGCTGATGATACTCAGCTGTATATTTCAACCCCAAACCACCCCAACGAGGCTGTCGAAGTGATGTCCCGGTGTTTGGAAGCCGTCGGGGTCTGGATGGGGGACAACAGACTCAGACTCAACCCCTCCAAGACCGAGTGGCTGTGGTTGCCGGCACCTCGGTTCAGCCAGCTGACTCCATCGCTGGCCATAGGGGGCGAACAGTTGCCCCCTGTGGAGCGGGCGCGCAATTTGGGTGTCCTCCTTGATGCCCGGCTGTCAATGGAGGACCATGTGGCAGCCGTGGCAAGGGGGGCATTCCACCAGGTTCGCCTGGTGCGCCAATTGCGCCCCCTACTGGACCGGAGTGCCCTGCGCACGGTCACTCATGCGCTGGTGACGTCTCGCCTGGACTACTGCAATGCCCTCTACATGGGGCTTCCCTTGGGACGCATCCGGAGACTGCAGCTAGTTCAGAACGCAGCCGCGCGGGTTATTATGGGAAGTACCCGTTACTCCCACGTAACACCTCTCCTGCGCGAGCTGCACTGGCTACCTGTGGCCTTTCGGGTGCGTTTCAAGGTATTGATCACCATCTTTAAAGCGCTCCATGGCAGAGGACCTAGTTATCTGCAGGATCGCATCCTACCACACACGTCCCTGCGACCTATCCGCTCACACAGGGAGGGGCTCCTCCTGGTGCCGTCTGCTAGGCAATGCCAGCGGGCGACACCTAGGAGTAGATCCTTCTCTGTGATGGGCCCAACCCTCTGGAATGACCTCCCCCCAGACATTCGAACTACCACCGACCTCCGTTCCTTCCGGCAAAAGTTAAAGACTCACCTATTTCAATCAGCTGGCCTGGCACTTTCTTAGTTTTACCTCCCGGGATTCATTTATTTTAATTGGGTTTGGGGTTTTAATAGGCTTTTAACGTATTATATTTATTATTCCATTACAGTCTCACAACCTCCTTCACCTACGTATTTAATTATTTAACTGTTTATGTATGTATTTTACAACGTATTTTAGTGACTGTACACCGCCCCGAGTCCTCTCCGGGAGAGGGGGCGGTCTATAAGTGTGAATAATAAATAAATAAATAAATAAATAATATTGTAAATTTTGGGGTTTTAATTTGGTTTTAGACTGTTTTTAACTTGAAATGAGTTTGGGTATGTCACAGACCGTATGTTTATGTCGGGTGTCAAATGTATTGTTGTTCTTGCTTTGTTGTTTTATTTGTACTGTCTGTACACCGCCCCGAGTCCTTGCGGGGAGAGGGGGCGGTATATAAATTTAATAAAACTCAAACTCAAAAACTCCCTTCTAGCACTAATGATGTTACCTAGTAGTTGGATAATGAAATATCTGCAAGAAAACAACCCAAGCTCAGGGAATATCTTTCAGGTAGCCTAAAGCTTAGCTCGTATTTCACTGAAGTCTTTTTATAGCACATGTAACAAGGATAAACTATAAATGCTAGGAACAGGGTAATTTGCTGATGGCAAATATCTACAACTTCTCCTAACGTAGAGGAACTGAAGCACAAACAGGCTTTTAACATTCAACAGACAATTTCCCTGAATTTTTGAAGGCAAAAATCCAACAATGTTTCAATGGCAAGGTGTCTGCTTAGCAGGAAAATCATCCTTGCTATAGAAAGGGGAGGAAATGGGGAAAAACCAGTCTTGATGGAATGTCCTGGCAAAACTAATGCAGCAATAGGTGTATAATCAAGGAAAATATTAATAGAGGAGATTATTTGCAGCTTGAGGTCGAAATGTGGGGTCCTTGGTACGTTCTGTTTTCTTGCAGACGTTTCATTACCAAACTAGGTAACTTCATCAGTGCTAGAAGGGGGTGGAATTTAAATACAATTGGGTTCTCCTGTCAGTGCTGGTGAGAGCATTCTTGATTGTTCCTTGATTAGGCTGTTCTTTACTGTTTGATTGTTTGTCTCCGTTCGTAGTTCCTTGATTGGCATATTCTTTACTTCTTGACTGTTGGTCTAATTTAATCTTGGTGCTAATCTCTGTTCATCTGGGTGTTGATTGCAGATGAGAAAGTGGGTATTTTTTTTTTGCTTCTGCTTAATAAAAGTGAAATGGATTAGCTGGATTGGCGGTTGATTTCCCCAGGCTCATGGTCCTGGGGGATTTCAATCTGCCTTCCATTGGCGAGACATCCGAGTCAGCTCGGGAGTTCATGGCTTCCATGACAGCTATGGACCTTACTCAGTTAATTCAAGACCCCACTCATAATGGGGGACACATGCTCGACCTGATTTTTGTCTCTGGGCAGTGGATGAATGATCTAGATTTAGGGGATATTTCTATTCAACCCTTGTCATGGTCCGATCATTTCCTCATCAGGCTTGACTGCCATATCGCTACCCCTCGCCGCAAGAAGGTGGAACCTACTAGATGGTTCTGCCCCAGGCACCTGATGGACCCCGAAAGGTTCCTGATGGAGCTTGGGACTTTTCCTGAATCCCTTGCTCACAGCTCGACCAAAGCCCTGGTGGAAGCCTGGGATAGGGCAGCCGCTGGGGCCTTGGATCGTGTTGTGCCTTTGTGGCCTCTGACCCGGCGTCGACCCCGGGTGGCTCCCTGGTTTACCAAGGAGCTCAGGGAGATGAAACGCCAGAAAAGACACCTAGAGAGTGGCTGGATGGCCAGCCGGTTCGAATCTGATCGAACACTAGTAAGAATTCATATTAAATCCTACTTAGTGGCGATAGAAGCGGCAAAACGGCAACATTTTTCCGCTCTTACCACATCCGCAGATAACCGCCCAGCTGCCCTGTTTAGGGTGACCCACTCCTTACTTAACCAAGGAACTGGGGAAGACCCCTTGCAGGGTAGGGCTGAAGAATTTGTTCAGTATCTGCAGGATAAAATCACTCAGATCCGGACAAGCTTGGACTCTGACTGGGTAGATTCGGGCGAGTTGACGGGGATGAATCTTGAGGAGACAAACTGGGATGAGTTTGACCCTGTGACCCCCAAAGGCATGGGCAGGATTATGGGGAGACTCAGTGCTGCCACTTGTGTGCTGGACCGGTGTCCCTCTTGGTTAGTTTTGGCTTCCCAGGAGGTGACACGAGGCTGGTTCCAGGCGATTACCAACGCTTCATTGAGAGAGGGGTTCTTTCCCACCGCCTTGAAGGAGGCGGTGGTGAGGCCCTTCCTTAAGAAGGCTTCCCTGGACCCAGCTTCTTTAGCCAACTATCGTCCGGTCTCCAACCTTCGCTTTGTAGCAAAGGTTGTCGAGAGTGTGGTAGCACGTCAGCTTCCCCAGTACATGGATGAAGCTGTCTACCTAGATCCGTTTCAGTCGGGTTTCAGGCCCGGGTACAGCACAGAGACGGCATTGGTCACGTTGGTCGATGATCTCTGGTGGGCCCGGGACAGGGGCTGCTCCTCTGTCCTGGTCCTATTAGACCTCTTGGCGGCTTTTGATACCATCGACCATGGTATCCTAATCCTACGACTCGGGGGGTTGAGAGTGGGGGGGGCACCGTTTTACGGTGGTTCTCCTCCTACCTGTCAGATCGGTCGCAGTTTGTGTTGACTGGAGGGCAGGGATCGACCCCCACTAGTTGGGTGCCCCAGGGGTCAGTTCTCTCACCCCTCCTGTTCAACATATATATGAAACAGCTGGGCAAGATCATCCGTGGTTTTGGGGTATGGTATAATCAATATGCTGATGATACCCAACTTTTCATCTCTACCCCAAACCACCCAAATGATGCCCTCTAGGTGATGTCCCGATGCCTGGAGGCTGTGCGGATCTAGATGGGGAGGAACAAGCTCAAGCTCAATCCCTCCAAGACTGAGTGGCTGTGGTTTCCGTCATCCCGATTTGTGCATCTTGTTCCATCTTTGATGATAGGGGGAGAAATTTTAGCCCCCTCAGAGAGGGCCCGCAATCTGGGAGTCCTCCTGGATACATGGCTTAGTTTAGAAGAACACCTGACGGCCGTGACCAGGGGGGCCTTTTATCAGGTTTGCCTGTTACGTCTGTTGCGCCCCTTCCTGGATCGGGATGCTCTGTGCACAGTCACTCATGCCCTCATCCTTTCTCGCCTGGACTACTGCAATGCTCTCTACATGGGGCTGCCCTTGAAGAGCACCCGGAGGCTTCAGCTGGTCCAGAATGCAGCCGCACGGGTTGTCATGGGGGTACCTAGGTGCTCCCATGTTACACCCATTTTAGGCGGCCTGCACTGGTTGCCGGTTGTTTTCCGGGTGCGATTCAAGGTATTAATTATGACTTTTAAAGCGATCCATGGCTTAGGCCCAGGGTACCTGCGAGACCGTCTACTGCCATCAGTAGCCTCCCACCGTCCAGTACGATCCCACAGATTTGGCCTCCTCAGGGTGCCGTCGGCCAGACAGTGTCAGCTGGTGACCCCCAGGGGGAGAGCCTTCTCTGTGGGAGCGCCTTCCCTCTGGAATGAGCTGCCCCCGGAGCTTCGCATAATCCCTGACCTCAGGTCCTTCCGACGCGCCCTAAAAAGTTGGCTTTTCCAGCAAACCGGCCTGGCCTGTTAATCTTAACTCATTTTTTAAATGTATTGTCCTATAAATTCTGTTTTTTTTTTTTTGGGATATGTATTTAATTTCTTTTTAACTTTCGGGATGTGTGTTTTTTAATGTTGTATGCCGCCCTGAGTCCTTTGGGAGAAGGGCGGCATATAAATTCAATAAAAACAAACAAACAAACAAAGAAATGCAATTCCTATTTAATCCACTTTTTAACTTTCACTTCCTGTATATTGTTCTGACTTAGGCTTCCCAAGAGCATGAAGCAAACTCCTGGTCCCAACAAAACTCCCTTTTATTAATTGACTGTGAATTCTGCTCATTCACATCCAGCAAAGTCTTTCAAGGGAGCATTTACAGTCACAGACCTTATCTGGCTTGGAGAGCTGACAGGACAATATCTGCAAAACTTGGCAAGGAGTCTCGGAGAGTTACGAACCAATTAAGTGAACTAATTGTCTACTGCAAACTCCTCTCCCCTGTCGCTCCTCTTTTATTTCTTCTGGGAGGGGCCATTCATCTTCCACCTGTGGCCTTACTCCCAAGTTGACCCCTGTTCTTTAGCTGTTCCCTTCGTCTGGCAACTCTGCGCATTCACACAATGGGAACAGGCTTCAGCTCTTCTTCTGCCTCACTGATGTCTGACTCTGAAGGCAGCTGAGAACTGGCATATGGCTCTGGCCCCCTCTCTGCCTCCAACACAGAGCCCTCATCAGAGCCTTCCCCAGACTCCAGGACTGGCCCATGGTCCTCCCCAACTTTCTCACTGTCTGAATCTGCTGCCAGCTCCGCTGGCCACTGGCAGGCCACAGCAATTGTAAGCACTATGTTGGATAGCCCAAATGATTTATACTCTTTTCAAAAAGACACCAACCTATGTATCTACATCTTCTTGAGGGCTGTTAAGTAATTAAGCTCCCCGTTTGGAGAGAGAGTATGCAGAGAAGCGTAATGAGAGTGGTATGGAAGAACACGCACAAACCAGCATACAGGGACACTGAATAGTATAAAAATATAGTAGTTACTATGTGGAACTATAGAGGTATTCAGAGTCCAGTTAACAATCCAAGTCATACACGGTTCAGTCATTCAGTTATCAAAATAGTCAGTCTAGCACACAAAATATAGCTAACAGTAGCAAACCACAGTACCTCACAATACATCGATTAGCGTCTAACAAACAGAGAGCTAACAGCCATTCTGGCTCCCTCTTATGGCTGCTTGAGGTAACAAACCAATTACATCTCTCTAGCATTTAAAGTAACAGATACATTTGTTACAATCATAGCTTATATACATTGCCAAGCCAAGCCTAGGGTTACATCCCTAATATTGGCCATATCAGATATTGTAGAGCCAGGATAGCCATGTAGATCAGCTTTCAAAGCTGTAAAAGACGAAATGAGAACCAATTTCATCTTTCTCCAAATGTCCAAAAATGTCTGTAAGTCAAACATTGGTGGCTCTACTCCCTCTGGAAGACCTGGAAATGTGATATTGGTGGACCATATGTTGATGGAGATTCTCAATCATCTAGGTCAGTGATGGCGAACCTTTTTCACCTCGGGTGCCAAAAGCACATATGTGGGCACTATCACACGAACTCGAGTGCCCACCCACATAACTTAATGTCCCCCCTCACCTGTGTGGACCGTGCATTTTTGCACAAGGCTTCCTTGCCACTCCCTGCTCTGGCTGCTTCCCCTTGGATAACACTCAGTGAGGGGAGAAGTTGCTCTGCCACTAACGGGCAGAGATTGGGGTGGGGGTGGGGGGGATGCTCAAGTGTGCTCCTGTGTCAAAAAACCTTCCCTTATCATTCTCCTGTGTAAAGATTGGGCCCTTTTTACAATGGCAGGTGTAAGTCCAGTTGCTAAATTCTCCCCTTCTATTAAAGAGGATCCTGGGCACTAAAGTCAATAGACAAATGAGGAAGGGAGCTGCTGGCACAGGGGAAAGAAAAGCGGCAAGAAAAGAAGAAAAAGCAGCTTTTTTCCCTCAAGGTGGCTGCTCTGTTCCCCCCCCCCCCCCCCCACTTCCCCGTGCTAGCATAGAGGATCCTGCCTGGTTGCTGCAATCCAAAGAGAAATGAGGAAGAGAGCTATCTGCATGAGGGAAAGACAAGCAGCAAGGAAATAAGGAAAAGCAGCTTTTTTCCCTCAAGGTGGCTGCTCTGTTGCCCTTTTCTCCATTTCAGCACCACTCCGTGGAGCCTGCCCCACCCCCCATCGCCCAGGTCCTCGCTTCTCCCAAGCATTTCTTTGCCTATTTAATTTCCCCTCCGCAGCATTTTTCCATCGTGTTTCTTGCCTTTTTGGACAGGAAAACAAAGTTTGTGGGACTAAAAAAAACTCCTTTCAATCAATCAATTCCAACTTTGCAAGATCTCTCCACCCCCCAAGTTGTAATTGATTGAAGTTTTTTTTTAGTCCCACAAACTTTGTTTCTCTGCACATGATGGCAAGAAACGCGATGGAGCTGGAAATCAGGTAGGCAAAGAAATGTTTGGGAGAAGCGAGGACCTGGGCGATGGTGGGTGGGGCAACCTCGATGCCGTAGCACTGAAATGGAGAAAAGGGCAACAGCAGCCACGTTGAGTGAAAGAAGCCTCTTTTCTTCTTTCCTTACTGCTTGTCTATCCCCCCTGTTGGTAGCTCTCCTCATTTCCCTGTGGATTCCAGCGATCGGGCAGGATCCTTTTTAGTAGCAGGGGAGGGAGGGGGGAACAGAGCAGCCAGCACGAGTGAAAGAAGCCTCTTTCCTTGCCGCTTGTCTTTCCCCCGTGCTGGCAGCTCTCTCATTTCCCTGTGAATTCAAGCGATCGGGCAGGATCCTTTTTAGTAGCAGGGGGAGGGGGGAACAGAGCAGCCAGCACGAGTGAAAAAAGCCTCTTTCCTTGCCGCTTGTCTTTCCCCCGTGCTGGCACCTCTCTCTTCATTTCCCTGTGGATTCAAGCGATCGGGCAGGATCCTTTTTAGTAGCAGGGAGGAGGGGGGAGCAGAGCAGCCAGCACGAGTGAAAGAAGCCTGTTTTCTTGCCGCTTGTCTTTCCCCCATTCCGGCAGCTCTCTCCTCATTTCTGGTTTGCATTGGGCTGTTTTTCGCCCTTTGGAGGCTTCAGGGAATCCTCCGGAGATTTAAAAAAAACTATCGAAAATCAGCTGTCCAGCGGGTGCATGCGCACTGGAGCTGACAGGGCAATGCCTCGCGTGTCCTCAGAAATGGCTCTACGTGCCACCTGTGGCACGCGTGCCATAGGTTCGCCATCACGGATCTAGGTGATTATTGTTCCAAAGGTGTTTTTCCACAAAAAAGACAACTGGGCTTTCTTGGATTTTTTTTAGCCTTTTGAAAACATTTTGCTTCTCACCCAAGAAGTTTCTTCAGTTGTGAAGTGGACCATATTTTTGGTCCTGATGCCTGTCCATTGTGTTCGAAGAGGACCTTGACATCTAACAGGTTATGGCTGTCCACGATGTGTCCGCAGGTGGCTGGTAAGGCCTATATGGGCATGAAATGTACTGCCACATGTCAGGCAGACCTGTGTGGGCACCATTGTTGCAGCATTTGCCGCTCTGGCTTTGTGGAATGCTTGCTTCTCTTGCGTTACGATTGTTCTTCTGTCCTCAGATGTCTGGCAGCCTTGGTGGATCAGTGTGCGCCATGTTGAATGATATTGGGCCAGGGTTTCCATGGAGGTGGTGTCAATTTCCAAGGACTTGAAGGAGGCTTTCAATGTGTCTTTCTATCGCTTCCTTTGTCCTCCTATCAGCTAGGCTTCAAACAAAGAAAATATAGGAGAGGGGTGGGTTGGAAGGTGAGGCCAAGTGATCAGCGGAAGTACCGTTTTGTGTAAACCAGTCCAAACCGGCTGAATCCGACTCCTGACCTCAACCTCTGTTTTGCTACTAGAAGTTCTATTGTAAATCAAGCTCAAGGTCACAAGCCAAATATACTTCATTTCATGCATAAGAATGCCAGCTGAATTGCTCCCTAATTTTGAGTGCATCACCTTTGCAAAAGGACATAATAATGGGCATCTATTTCTGAAACGCATTTGCTTTCCACTCCATTGGCCTTTTGTATTATAACTCCTACAAACCCTGAATAATAGACAATCCAGACACAGTGGCTTGTAAAACTTGATCGGCTGAATGTCAGATTAATAATTTTGCTTTTAACCTTCATTACTTTTATTCTTCCCCCCTCTCACTCTCCTTTCCTTTCTTTCCTTTCCTTTATTCTTGGTTTCAGCAACTTAAAAGATACAGTACTTGTTGCAAGAGTCATGGGGGATTTTGGCAATTATCAGTAGGCAAGAATAGCTTTGGACTGATTAAAGTTGCAAGCACTCTAATTTAAATAGCCCGGGGGGGGAGGGGAAAGAGGGCTATGTTTTTTAATTACCATATATTTTGGAGTATAAGATGCACTTCACCCCCTAAAAGAGGGTGACAATTTAGATGTCTCTTATACACAGAATGTAGTCCTGCCCACCCGCCAACCCCCATCCTTTGGCTTTTGCCTCCCAGCAATTTGCCTCCTTACAGCAAACAGCCAGTTTCAGTTTCAGCTTCAGCACAGCTTGATTAGCACAAGCAGCTGATTATCAGTTGCATCAGCCTCCTGGCCATCAGCTGTTTCAGACTGCAAGGTTTGCCATTGCCTAGCGCCACCTCTGTGTGCCCCATTTTCGGCTTCCGTGCACCCCATTTTTCTTCCATTCCGATCCCCGCTGCCTGGAACAGGGAGAAAATGGAGTGCACAGAGGCCGAAAGTGGGGCTTGGAGAGGCTAAAAATGGGGTGCACGGAGGCAGCTTCGGCAATCCCTGCAGCCTGAAACAGCTGATCGTCAGGAGGCCGATCCAACAGAAAATCAGCTGCTTATGCTAATCAGGCTGTGTTGAAATTGAAACTGAAACATGCTGTTTACTGCAAGGAGGCAAATTGCTGGGAGGCAGATTTTTTTCCCCTTGTGCTAATCAGGCTAAACTGAAACTGAAACAGGCTGTTTGCTGCAAGGAGGCAAATTGCTGGGAGGCAGAGATAGATTTTTTTTTCTTGTTTTCCTCCCCAAAAGCTAGATGCATCTTATACTTCGGAGTGTCTTCTACTCAGAAAAATATGGTAATCTCCTTCAGTCACAACATTCTTAAAAAATATTATTCAGTCTATTTTATAGCTATGAGAAATTGCATTGCTCATTTCAGTATTGTGTACTTAAGTAGTACGCTAAGTAAGTAAGCTCTCCGTTAGGAGAGCGAGTGTGCAGAGAAGCGTAATGAGAGTGGCATGGAAGAACATGCACAAACCAGCATACAGGGACACTGAATAGTATAAAAATATAGTAGTTTACTATGTGGAAATATAGAGGTATTCAGAGTTCAATTTACAGTCCAAGTCATACATGGTTCAGTCAGTCAGTTATCAATGTTCTCAGTTAAGAAATGATCCTTCGAACACAGTCCAGTATCAAATAATCAGTTTAGGCTAACAGTAGCAAAAACACAGTAACTCACGATACATCTGATCAGTGTCTAACAAACAGAGAGCTAACAGTCACTCTGGCTCCCTCTTATGGCTGTTTGAGGTAACAGCAACCAATCACATTACAGCAGTACTTAAAGAAACAGTACTACCATCCTGGTTTATATATTGCTAACCCAACTGTTAGCTTACATACCTAACATAGTATATACTAAGAAATATGAATAAATGTGTATGTGTACATTTGTATTCATTCATTCATTCTCAACCTTAAATCAATTCATTGAAGAATGTTGCTCTCTTCATCAGCCTTTCAACGCCTTGAAAGTACTGTAAGATGCTTCCAGATGTTATTATTAACAGAATAACAGAGTCGGAAGGGCCTTAGGGGTCATCTAGTCCAACCAGCTGCTCAAGCTGGAAACCCTATATCATTTCAGACAAATGGTTCTCCAATCTCTTCTTAAAAACTTCCAGTGTTGGAGCATTCCTAACGTCTGGAGGCAAGTTCCATTGATTAATTGTTCTAGCTGTCAGGAAATTCCTCCTTAGTTCTAGGTTGCTTCTCTCCTTGATTAATTTCCACCCATTGCTTCTTGTCTCACCCTCAGGTGCTTTGGAAACTAGGTTGACATTCTCCCTTCTTTCTGGACTTTCCTTAGATATTGGAACACTGCTATCATGTCAACCCTAATCCTTTTTTAAAAGTCATTCTTCAATAGTTTGCCTCCAAAGGTTGTAATTGCTCCATCACTATAGGCTATCAAAAAGAGACTGGATAACCATTCACCTGATGGTACATGGTATATGGTCTCCTGCTGGAGCAAGGAGTTGGACTAGGAGTCCTCCAAATATATTGTTCTATATTCTATGTTTTCCTTAAACTAGACATACCCAGTTCCTGCAACCGTTCTTCATATGTTTTAGCCTCCAGTCCCCTAATCATCTTTGTTGCTCTTCTCTGCACTAATGAATTAAAGTATCTCTCCAGCTTTTCTTTCAGTGGTTTCTGAGTCTTTTAAGGTCAATTATTAACCAATTGACAAATTATTGTCCATCATTAATCTCTTTTTGTGAACCTGGTCATTTATTTCCATGAATCTATCTACCTCATTAGATCACATACTCCTGTATGTTTCCAGATCCATACATTTCTTTCTTTACTATGTTCTATTATGTTAAGCAGTTGACATTCCATGCTCCCCTCTATAGTCTTGGTGTTTGATATCCAAATTGTGCAACTCTATATCAATACAGGAAAGGAAAGCAGTGGCTCAGTTGCTAAGACACTGAGCTTGTCGATCAGGATGGTCAGAAGTTCGGCGGTTCGAATCCCTAGTGCCGTGTAACAGAGTGAGCTCCAGTTACTTGTCCCAGCTTCTGCCAACCTAGCAGTTCAAAAGCATGTAAAAATGCAAGTAGAAAAGTAGGGACCACCTTTGGTGGGAAGGTAACAGCGTTCCGTGCGCCTTTGGCATTTAGTCATGCCGGCCACATGACCACTGAGACGTCTTTGGATAGCACAGGCTCTTCAGCTTTGAAACGGAGATGAGCACCGCCCCCTAGAGTCAGGAATGACTAGCACAAATGTGCAAGGGGAACCTTTACCTTTATCAATACAGGTAATATACACCGATTAAACAATATCTCAGCAAGTCAGTCTAGTGCTTTTGAATACAGGATAACATTTATGTCCAATCGACTTTAGCCTGCCTCCAAATGTGTTCTAGGATATCCTCTTCCATAGTAAGCTTTTTGATAGAAGCAGATGTGAATATTTGACCTTCTCCAGTGCATCATTTTCAATTTTTTGCTTATTGGCAAAGGTTGGCAGCTGTTCTTGAACATGACTGGTGTCTTCTTCAAGTTAATTTTCAAACCTGATAACTTGCTGCTGTCATTTTATTCTGTCATTCACCTTTGAAGGTATCCAGCAGCATTAGAGGAAAAAAAAACAGTGGCATCTGCAGAATGTGGGTTTTAAGGTGTTCTTTGTTGACCTTTCTTCCTATTTGACTAGGTACCATATTTTTCAGACTATAAGACACACCAAGATTTTGAAGTGGTAAATTTTTTAAAAAAGTTTTTGCCCTCCCGGGCCAGCAGGAGAGCGGGTTTTTTTTTGGGGGGGGGTCAAAAAGGGGCATGCAGAGAGTTTGAGAGGCCTGCAAAGTGCATCTGGGGGTTTGGGGGGGGCAAAAACCCCAGTTTTGTGAAAAATAAGCCCATTTTTCTCCCATTTTTGTCCTCCCCAGCCCCCAAGAGCACTTTGCAAGCTTCCCAAACCCTATGTGTGTCCAGTTTTGCAATTTATAGGGACGAGGACTTTCTTCGTGCTGCTGGTCAGAACAGTTATACAGATCTTACATATTGATAATATTAACTAGTATTTTGCTTTCCTGAGATTGCATCTGGTAATTTCCATTTTCAAGATGGAACCTTGAAAATAATTCAAGTTTGTTTCATTAAATTTAGATGCTATTCATATAGAAATTGCTATGCATAAATTGCCTTAGTCAATTTCAACATGATTGGATCATAAGCAGCATAGGATATACAAGTTTATTATCCTCAAACTAAACCATTGTCTACATACTTTGTATAACAGAATACCCCAAATTGTGTTTTTGATATGCCAGAGGATTAAATTTAGTGTTCTGTGCATAGAGTCACTGAAATCAATATGAATTAACTTAATAATGATTAACTAAGCTTAATTGATTTTAATTATCTACTTTAAATATGATTCAATCTGAAAGCAACTCTTATTTTTTTCCCTTCAGTTATGGAATATGCTGTTGCCAGGGAAAAGTGTATGAACCACTGATGTCAATGGGAAAAGAGGGAAAAAAGTGCTAAAATACCTTGAACTGAAATAAATTGGATTTAAAAGTGTTTGATATTGTTTGGATCTTGTTGTGCTTCTCCATTGGAAACAAACTACATTTCCTTTTTTTAAAAAAAATATTTTTTTTATTTTTTATTTTAGAAAAAAACACAACACATAAGATCTTCCTTTTCTATATACTGTAGAAAGTGTATCAGTTGATTACAAAAGGCTTTCATGCATCTCTTCCACAGTCATCAAGCATAATTCATATTAACTCAAGTATTTAGCTAGATGATGGATGGATGGATGGATGGATGGATGGATGGATGGATGGATGGATGGATGGATGGAGAGAGATACAGACACAGTCAGACAAAGAGGCGGACAATGATAGATAGATAGATAGATAGATAGATAGATAGATAGATAGATAGATAGATAGATGGAGAGAGAGATACAGACACAGACAGACAAATAGACAGACAAAGATAGATAGATAGATAGATAGATAGATAGATAGAAGATAGATAGATAGATAGATAGATAGATAGATAGATGATAGATAGATAGATACACACACAGAGAGAGACAGGCAAAGAGACAGACAGACAAACAGACAGACAAAGATAGATAGATAGATAGATAGATAGATAGATAGATAGATAGATAGATAGATAGATGGATGGATGGATGGATGGATGGATGGATGGATGGATGGATGGATGGATGGATGGATGGATAGATAGATAGATAGATAGATAGACAGACAGACAGACAGACAGACAGACAGACAGATGGATGGAGAGAGAGAGATACAGACACAGACAAACAGACAGACAAAGATGATAGATAGATAGATAGATAGATAGATAGATAGATAGATAGATAGATAGATAGATAGATAGATAGATAGAGATGGATGGAGAGAGGGAGGGAGGGGATAGGGAGAAAGAGAGATGGATGGATGGATGGATGGATGGATGGATAGATGGAGAAAGAGAGATACAGACACAGACAGACAAACAGACAGACAAAGATGATAGATAGATGGATGGATGGATGGATGGATGGATGGATGGATGGATGGATGGATGGATGGATAGATAGATAGATAGATAGATAGATAGATAGGGATGGAGGGAGGGAGGGAGGGAGGGGAGATGGAGATAGAGAGAGATGATACATAGATGATAGATGATAGGCAGATGGATAATGTTCTTATAAGTCTCACATATTTCCATTAAATCATTTTGTTTACAAATTGCTTTTGACTTTTGCTCCAAATCCAAAACTAGGTTAAGTTTGTGCCTCCTTTCTCATCGTTTCTATTAGAAACCATTGTCTTTCGGTTTATACATAGGGTTTTATATTTACACCAGAAAGATAAACAGTCACCTCATAAATGCCTTTTGCTGGTGTCCTGTGGCTAATGCAATATCACAAGTTAAATTGGTTTAAAAGAAAGAGTTTGAAATAAAAAGGTTGAATGAAATTAGTGGAAGATTATTTTTACATCAATCCAGAAAGTATTTCCTCATTGTGAGAAAGAGGCAACAGGCTGACTTGCCTGTTGGTCAGAGGTCCCCAAACCCCAAGTCTTGGCCCAATACCAGGCCTTGAGGCATTTGGAACCGGGCTGTAGAAGTGGTGTGTGAGTGCATGTGTTCACACATCCCCTATGTTTGCGCACCTTCCATTTGTGCAAACAGCAAGCATGTGTGCCCGCCACTTGCACAAATGAAGCTTCCCCGCATGCACATTTGTCCACCACTCATGTGGAACCATCCCCTCTTCCTCCCACTCACTGGTCCGCAAATCCAGATAGGTAGTGTCACACACACACCCATCGGAGGATGAATCTGTGGGGGAAGATGAGCTGCAACTAGAGCTGACAGAGATTGAGGGGGCAGCTTCGTTGGCTTCAGGGGAAAATGGGGAAGGGAAGGGCCAATCAGGCTAGAGCCTTTCAGGATTAGGACATCTTGTAGGCAAGGAGGAACAGGGGCAGGATGACCAAGAGAGGCTAAGTGGTAATCATGAGACAAAGCTCAGGCGATGAGCAAGGATCACCCCCTCCAGATCCAAGAGCATGGGGAGTGGAGAAAAGGCGAGAACAGTGCAGACTGAGCAGGATTCTCAGGAAAAGAGTGCCCCACCCATCTTCAACAAGGAACACTTAATGAATGAGGCTTAAGGAGATGCTGTGGGGAGGGGCATTTGTCGGAAACAAGCACTGGATTCCTGAATTGTTGAGTCCCGACGTTTGAGCTTTCCAAGAGTCCTTGCATTCTTTTTGGCTTTCTGGACTAATTACCTGAAACTTTTGCTTCCTGAACGCCTTGATTTGCCCTGCTAGATTTATTGCTGTGCAACAATAGTGTACACAGTGCTGGGCTGAACTATTTGCAGCCACAGGCTGCTTGGGGAGGGGGGTGTTGTCATCACATTGCTGTGAGACTTACTAGAAATGTGGGAGTGTTTGGGGAAATTTGGAGCAATAAAGGAGTGATTTGAACTGACAGCTTCCTGTTTTACCTCTGTGCCATGCTCCAGGTCATCACAGGGAACTCTGTATTATAGGACAAGCTACATGTTATATACCTTTGTTCTGTAGAGGTGAGCAACTATATTTTTTTATTTAAAAAGGAACAATTGCTTTTCTTAATCTGGTGCTGAGACATGTCCCTCATTCATGCTGAATTGTAGACTTCCCTAGGTAAAGGTTCCCCTCACACATACGTGCTTGTCATTCCCGACTCTAGGGGGCAGTGCTTATCTCCATTTCAAAGCCGAAGAGTCAGTGCTTTCCGAAGACATCTCCATGGTCATGTGGCTGGCATGATTAAATGCTGAAGAGACACGGAACACTGTTTCCGTCTCACCAAATGTGGCCCCTATTTTTCTACCTGCATTTTTACATGCTTCCAAACTGCTAAGTTGGCAGAAGCTGGGACAAGTAACGGGAGCTCACTCCGTTACGCGGTGCTCAGGATTCGAACTGCCGAACTGCCAACCTTTCTGATCGACAAGCTCAGCATCTTAGCCACTGAGCCACCACGTCTCTAGACTTCCCTACTTTCAACGTATAAGATGGATGTCTGTTACAATCAATAAATTAATTTGACCCGGCTGGAATATTCATTGCTGTTGATCATTGAGTCAGTGATCTTGGGTTCCTTGAAAATAAAATGTATATAGTCATTTGGCTACACATGGAATACTGCATTCAGTTTTGGTCACCATGATGTAGAAAAGATGTGGAGATTCTAGAAATTGTGCAGAGAAGAGCAACAAAGATGATTAGGGGACAGGAGGTTAAAACATATGAAGAATGGTTGCAGGAACTTGGTATGTCTAGTTTAATGAAAAGAAGGACTATGGGAGACATGATAGCAGTCTTCCAATATCTCAGGGGTTGCCACAAAGAAGAGGGAGTCAAACTATTCTCCAAGGCACCTGAGGGTAGAACAAGAAGCAATGGGTGGAAACTAATCAAGGAGAGAAGCAACTTAGAACTGAGGAGAAATTTACCGACAGTGAGAACAATTAATCAGTGGAACAACTTGCCTCCAGAAATTGTGAATGCCCCAACACTGGAAGTTTTTAAGAAGATGCTGGAAAACCATTTGTCTGAAATGGTATAGGGTTTCCTGTCTAGGCAAGGGGTTGGACTAGAAGACCTCCAAGGTCCCTTCCAACTCTGTTATTCTATTCTATTCTATTTTTGGAAAAACACAAAGTCTGAAGCAACAATCTCAAGATGTAGCCAGCATTCCAAATTTAGAATGAAAACTCCTCCTGTCTCACAAGACGCAACAGGGGCAATTGAACGTGTTCTCGCTTCATTATTTTTCTGCTCCAAAGTTAGAGAGAAAAAGCTGCTTGTCGAAGTCTGACTGATACTTTTTCAGGAACTGTTACATTCCATCAGGTCAATAACACAAATATTCCCAAAGCTCTTTCCGGCACAATAGCTTTGTAATGGCTTCAAAAGAGCTGTCAAATTTGATCATGTCAGTAAACAGCTTTGATTGGGCTGTTTTTCCCTTGCTTTCCTCAGTTTATGTAGCAGGAAGAATAACTCTGAAACATGTGATTAGGGAGCAGGGAGGTTTACTTTCCTTGCTTCCCCAGGCATTGCAAAGTTCAGAGCTGGTTGACAGTATAAACTTTACGGAGGTTGCAATTTTATAAGGACATCCCCGGAGGAAAATCTTGCATTGTCTTAGGAGAGACTGCAAATGGATAGATTGTCTTCAGCCATTCCAGAAATCTGGGGAGTTTAGAAAAGAATCAACTACAGTAGTTTATTTTTCCTTGCCTCCTGAACTGGCAATAACTCATCATATTTAATCAAGTCATTTTACCATTAGTTCTGAATCAAAATTTGTGGTTTGAAAAGATCCTTCAAACTAGGGTTTGAAACAAAATAAAGGCATCTTGTTTTGCAATCTTGGCTTGAAAGATCTCCAAACTACAGTTTTCTGGTTCAGATAAAAGGGAAAAATCAATTGCTTTATCAATCCCAGAATCAATGAGTTTATCATGTTGTACAAAAACAAGCACTACGTTTATGACTGATCTTGTCATGTAAACATAGCCATGTAGGAGGTTAGCACCCACCTCTCTCCTGGAAAAATGAGATATTTCAGGAAACATTAAAAGGGCAGAATATTCCCCCTAAAACGGAAGGAGAAACTCAACCCCCCTCCCCTCCACATCTTTGTCAATGAGTCATTAAGCCTGGGCCAGTCTATTCGACATAACAAAGATCTACCTCGTTCAGGCAGAGCCATAGTAGGAATCCCAAAGCCTTTTCGTTACATCATCACCCAGCAAGAGTCAACCAAGCTTGGGACTCAGGACAGCCTACAGAATTGCCCCTGCATGGCCCCATGGAAGTCTGACAACCAATCACAATAGAAACTCAAATTCAAAGCCCAACAGAGGGTATAAATCAATCAATGAATCTCTCTCGCTCTCTCTTGCTCTCTCTCCCTCCCTCCCTCCCTCCCTCCCCCCTCTCTCTCCTTCCCATATGCCTTTTTGCCCAGGACCTCAAACTATGTGGTCCTGTCCACCATTAAAACTATTCTTCCAAGCAGTTGCCAGGAATCTAGTGTCTTTTTCCCCACTTGGAACTGAACCCAGAAGGACATTTCTTCCAAAAGCCAGTTTTACTGGACTCAGAAAACTGGATGTTTTTTCTTCCCTATAATGGCAGAGGAGACTTCAGAAGTCAACTGCCCTCTATCCCACATCCAAATCTGCTATGGATCCATTTGTCATTACCCAGGGGTGGAGAGGAGAAAGGATTGCTTCACTGGATGGAAAACCAGGGCTGGTTTTGTTTCTTCAGTACCAACAGGGTGCATCCAATAAAGTTTTAACTTTTGGGAAATCAATTCTCCCAAGAGTGTTCCCTTGTTTTAGGTTCACTAATTGCAGGGGTGTCCAAACTTGGGAACTTTAAGACTTGTGGATTTCAACTCCCAGAATTCCCCAGCCAGGAATTCTGGGAGTTGAAGTCCACAAGTCTTAAAGTTCCCAAGTTTGGACACCCCTGACTAATTGGACAGTGGACATCGACAGGAATGTGAAGACAATGCTCTCTTGATTGTCTACAGAGATTTTCCATCACTCAATTTATGGTTATCCCAAAGGTGCTTTTCCCAAAAGGCAAGTATTGATTTTCTTGTTTGTTTGTTTTCTTGAACTGAATTGAATAAATTGAAGAAGCTTCTTGGATGAGAGGCAAAATGTTTTCAAAAGAAAAAAAGGAGAAAAAACAAGGAAGTCCAGTTGCCTTTTGGAAAAAGCACATTTTGTCCTCTACGAAGTTAGCACCCACCCCTCTCCTAGAAAAAATGAAATATTTTAGGAAATAACAGAAAGGACATAATATTTCCACTAAAAGCGAGGCAAAAACTCAGCTCCCCACCTTTGTCAATGGGCCATTAAGGCCTGAGCCAGTCTACTCTACATAACAAAGATCTACCTCCTTCAGGCAAAGCCATAGTAGGAATTGCCCAAAACCCTTTCATTACGTCATCATAATCCAGCAAGACTCAACCAAGCTTTGGACTCATGACAGCCTATAGAGTTGCCCCTGCATGACCCCATGGGAGTCTGACAACCAATCAGAATACAAGCTCAAATTCCAAAGCCCAGGGAGGGCAGGAAACTAGGGAACTCTCACCA